>NC_082686.1:79652803-79843281 GCF_949987515.2 Delphinus delphis | reverse complement strand
TCATTAAATTACAGAGGAGTTCTTAAAGGTTCCGCAAAATTTCTGCACATGTTAATTTCCAATAAAGATATCTCCCAAAATAATCTACCTCTCCCAACCCCAGTTTGGGTTTATAGAACTGAGCAGAGCTATGAAAGACTGCTGGCTGTTGCCTGGGATATTTGGGGTCTCTTTCCAGAATGCCATAAGAAGTTCAGATCTATCGCTGAAAATGTGGTTGTCAATGCAGCCCCCTTTTGGAAAAGGCTGTGTTGGGGTTTTTTAAAACCAGGAGAGATCCAAAGGGGTCGGCTATTTTCACAAGGGCTGGAGCTTAGGAAATATGCGTAAGTGTCTGTCCCTGTGAAATCTGAATATTTTAATACTTATTGACAGATGAATTACTGCAGTCTCTGCAGAAAAGCCTGTCTTGTGAAGGATTTTTGAAAAATATACACAGGCCTAATGCTGTCACTGTTGTCAAAATGAACATTTTACCCCCAAAGACACATGATGTCATCCAGTGCAGATCCATTTGGCCAGAAGGGAGACTATCTGTTTTTCTGATTGTCCCCTTCCCCCTCATTTTCAAAGCGTTTTAAAGGAATCCCACTGGATTCAAAATGACACCCCGATTTTGCTGAAGTGATGGTCTTTGTGTATTTGTATGGGTGATGATTTTTCTATCTTTTATGAGTAATAAGAACTTTAGGGTTTCTCAGGTGTCTGTGTGGTTTGGAATATGAATTGTATGGCTCTGCCCTATTACTGATCCTACAGTGAGATTACTTTTGTGATTTGGGGTCACTTTTCTTGTCAAAGTTGCCATCCTGCCTCATTGGCTCCCCCCTCCCCCTTAAATACATAGCTTGCCCTCCCTCGTTCTCTTTGCCACGCCAATCTTAGCCCCATGGGGGCGCTGCAGAGCAAAGGGAAATCTCCCTCAGACAGCAGAACAAACCAGAGCGGGGGCTGGGAATGAATTCACCCTTCTTTAATTCTCTGCGGAGAGCCCTTGGAGGAAGAGCCCACCAGGCCTGGTTTGTAGATAATTAATCCTACCGCCAGGGGACCGCAAACCTTCTCAGGACGTTATTTCCGGGACCCAGTGCCAGGGTCCCACATTTCTACTTTTTTTTTTTTTTTTTTTTGCCAAATTGAAGTGTTTACACCGAAAGAAATTAACCAGAACAGGAGACGGTTAAATGAAAAAAAAAAAAATTATTGAAGCTATTTTAAAGATGAAGATTTACTTTTAGGTAGGTCCCCTTTTCTCTACGGGATGAATGGTGAGGAAAATCGTGTACCCACCTCTCAATCTCTTTTCAATTCCTAGGAAAGTAACTTTATCAGATTTTATACCAGTTGAATTTCTTCCAAAATGCCTTCTCTCATTCTTGATCTCTCCCCAGTAGTAACCAGTTGGTGTCACTTTGTGGACCTCCCTCATTCCAGCAGTGCTAGGATTAAAGAAAGGATTGAATTGAATATATTCAAATTCTTTTAAATCATCCTTAAGAAGCTCTAAAGAGAGATTCCATGTCTGGGGTCTTATGTGTGATTCCTGTGGGCTTGGAGGGGCTGTGTATCAACCAGTCCTATGAGTTAATGGTTCTGGCTATTAATACTCAGAGTAGAGGACCAGGCCAGCCCCTTTGCCTGGTGTTCTGGGCATAGTAATAGGTTACTAATCACAGGTTCTGGGTAAATAAAAGCTTTGTTACAAAATAAAATAGCTTGGTCTTAATATTACATCTATTTAAGGAAAGGAACAGATTTTGCATCCAGTTCCCCCCAGAGAATCTTCCCCACCATTCAATCATAGCTGAAAAGGAAACTATCCTTGGAATAAGCACTGTCCTGTCCTCTTTCTAAGGGGACTCCAAACGGAAATTGGTTTCACCTGTCAGGAACTTCTGGCACCTTGGTAGATCTTTAAACTATCACATCGCAGAATTACAGATTTTAGAACTGGAAGGAACCGTGAAGATGATCACTCAAGACTTCTTTCTTTCAGGAGGACAGGATAGCCATCACTGGAGGCGTGTGGGACCCCAGGACACAACTGAAAACGGGTCTTCGTGGTTTGATGGTCCTGTGTTAGAAAATCGGGGTGATCTGACTACCTGGGTTTGGAGATGGGCATCTTGTTTTCTGGCAGAATTGAGGAAAGCAAGGCTGCTTTGGGCTGTGTGTAAATTGTAAACTGGTTCTCAGAACAGACTCCAGGTCACAGTGAGTATTGAGTTTTGATTGTCATCTGGGCTTGGCTATGCTTTGTCACCTGTGCTATGGTACTCAACAGCTACTTTTGATGGGTATGGAGATCTTATTTACCCATTAGTTTTATTTCAAATCCTTCACTTAGAGCCATTATAAACAAGCTCCTTACATTATCCTTGGAGAAAGAAAGGTGTTTTCTTGGTATGATTTAGAGAAATTGAGCAGAAAGTTTTGAGACATTAAAAAAAAAAAAAAGATGATTTCCAGCCACTACCTTCAGAAAAACAAGTGTCAACATTTAATTTTGGTCCATATGCTGCCTGCTTTTGGCCTGTATTATCCTGAGACCTTTTTTTTTTTTTTTTTTTAGTTTAGAAACCTTTTTGGCCTAGCTCAGAGTTTCCCCCCAAAACACGGATTTTTTCCACACTTTTCTCACTTATTTAAAATGGAAATAAATATCTCGGGAGCTTAAAATAGAGAAGTGATGGGGGGGTGCGTAATCATTTGTCTACAGCACTCTATCACTGTTTTGAATAACAGGGTTTTCACTTCCTATGAAACCTTAGCATGAGGGAAAGCAGCAGCTGGACCAGGAAGGGGATGCAGGGAGGAAAGCACTTGAGTGTTTGTAAACTCAGGGTGGCTGGCCCACCGGGCTGCTGTACTTAGCTGTCTTTACTACCTAAGGCTAGAAGTGGAAAAACTTGATTTGCGTGTTGTGCCTGCATTTTTTTTTTTTTTCCTTCTCCACACCGCCCTCTGTACACCTGACCATGCTGAAGCCTATCTGAAGCCGGCTTGACGGCAGGGAGAGCTGGAGAGCGGAAGAATGTGCTGAGAAAGGGAGTGCTCGGTACTTTTCCATTCACATCTCCACAGTGGCTTTTCTTGTTTATTTCAACCTCCACCAGCGGAACCCTGTCAGCTGCCTGAAATCCGAGTCATTAAACTGTTCCCTGAGGTCAGACCACAGATGCTTGGTGCATGTTTCCTACATGTCGGTGTCTATGTAACATATGTACATACAGAGACACACGCACAAACGTGTAACTCCGTGGGGGCACAGTGTGAGGTAGGGGGAAAAAACATGGATTTGTTGCCAGAAAACCTTGGTTTCTAATTACCGTTCTGCCTGGAACTCCTTATGGGACGTGGAGCAAAACCACTTATCAGGACTCAGTTTCCTCAACTGTGTGAAGGAATAACCCAGATGGTTTGCAGCACGTCTATCTGTTCTAAATTCGATACCTTGTGTCTAAATATATATTTATGTAACTTTAAGGTGGAGGGGGGGATGGAAAGGAGCTGAGTGAATGTGTCCCTGGGGTGGGAAAAGAAGTTAAAATGTAAACTTCTAAGTAAAGAAGGCAGTCCCAGAATCTTCACCTCTATCAATTTTTAACCAGTTATAGACCAAAGTCTGGGATTCTGCTGAGTAGGTCCAAAAGCCAAATGAAGATTTTAAATGTTAAGAGTTGGAAGGGGCCGATTCTAAGACCTTGTACCTTTGATCTCCTGCATTCATAATCGGATGTGACAGTTCCCAAGTGTCTTTTCTGCACTAGAGTTCTTTTTTTTTTTTCCTTCTTCTGTTTTTGGAAACAGTCCCAGTCAGTGATAGGAAGGAGATGACACTTGTAAACTGGGCACACCTTAAGCCGCTGGGCCCCATGTGGATGTAAAAAAATATGACATAATATTCATATACATACACACACACAAAAGAAGGAGAAAAAAAAAGAAAAAACTAGATAGAGATTCCTGGTAAGAAACTTAGAGGTAGTTCAACCATCACTGCATTAAAGGTAATTATTTGACGTCAGAGGAAATAACAGATGAGGAGTTTGCCCTTACCAAAAAAAAGAAAAGCCTTACTCTACCAGAACAAACTTGAAGGTAACTCTCCACCAATATTTCCTATGCTGCTTTTATCTCCATTCTTTAAAAAGAAAGGTCTAATGTTTCTCAGGCCTGATTGCCTAGCAAAGCCTTTAACGGACCTCAGCATCTTCAGGACATAATTTAAAGTGTAGTTCCTGTTTATTAACAGTGACCTCCCCACCACCACCGTCCCTCCTCTTAGACCTTCTGCAATATTGATGCCCACGTACAAGGAGAGATGGAGCCAATTATATTCTCTCAATGAAATACTATTGAGAGTTACAATATGCTAGCACTGGGAAGGTCCTTAGCAACTGTTCAATTCCACACGACTGAATTTATATCATTGGAAATTGAGGCCCACACAGAATGTATTTGCCACACACACTGGATCAGACTGAGCCAGGTCCAGAATTTTGATGTCCTGGTTCTAAATCCACTACGTTTGTCCATGGTTTACCATGAAAAGAGGACGTGGGGTGGGCAGCCCTGCAAAAGAGCCATTTGCTGTGTCCTTACGTTCAGAGAAGGCCTCACATTAGACTTTTGACATCATCTCCACTGAGGTTCTACATCAGTCTTAGCCGTACACAGACAGGATGGAAAGGAGCAGACCCTCATCCACAAGTTCTCTGTGTGTGTCCCAGGGTAGGACCCAGTGTCAGAGCCACCACAGGCTCCTATGGTACTATGATTTAATACTGTTAATTAACCTATAATTATCTTATGAATAGTACAATTGCATTGTAATTGTGTGTATGCTGGTGTTGAAAATGTAAAATTTAATATGTTTTTGGCCTAGAAACAACGATGCTACACTAGCAAAGAGCCCACCTGGTACCAGATCTTGATTTCTGATACTTCTGTGCAGTAATGGAAAACAAGGCTCCTTGGAGAAACGTCTGGTTCTAGATCTAGGACTGGGGCAAGAAGTATTCAAAATCAGAATGGAACATCTTATAGCATCATAAATAAAGAATTGCTGAAAAACAAACAAAAACTACATCGATGGGGCATATTTCAAAGAGACACTGGAGCCACTTGAAGAGCTCCCAATGGGCAAAGCTGGAAGATTTGGAGTAAAAAAAAAAGAAATCAAGTAATATTAGATTACAATCCAAAGTATAAAAGAAATATCCATGAATCCACACTGATATAAATTATTAAATAAATTAATTAATCAGAGAAAAGAGACAAATCTCCCTTGAAGAAAAATTCCAAATCATTTATGTAGATACACTGCCAGCAAGGATGGGGGCAGGGGGTGGTGTGTAACTCCTCACTCCTCAAGTGTGAGCTATGCACAGTGACTTCCTTCCAAAGAGTACGGTATGGGAAGGGAGGAAAGGAGGGAGGGAATCATTTTACATGGAGAAACCTGACAAACACTACACCAGCCAATTCACCAAGGTGAACATCAGCAATGATAAGCCATGTTGATTGTTATGTACCTTTGATCTGAGGAGATGAAAATGGCTTTTTACCTCTGTGGTCTTCCTCCCACACCCCAGTCTATTTATGAGAAAAGTCTCAGACAAGTTTCAACAGAAGGGCATCCTACAAAAGACGTCACCAGTATTCCACAGAGCTATCAAGGAAAGTCTGAGAAATTGCAGCAGCTGAGAGTAACCTCAGAAGATATGACAACTTAATGTAATGTAGTATCCTGGATGGGATCATGAAACAGAAAAAGATAAGGTAAACCCAGACAAATCTGAATAAATGAGGAGCTTTAGTTAATAATATTGTATCAGTGTTGTTTCATTAGTTGTTACAAATGTACCATAGTAATATAAAATGTTAATAATAATGGGAAACTGGGTATAGGGTTTTTCTCTGCACTATCTTCTCAATTTTGCTGTTTAAAAAATATTTGGGGAGGGCATATCCTTATTTATTTATTTATTTTTCAATACCAGAATCCTCCAAAAATGAGCTAGGTCTCTTGAAATCTGAGAGATTTTCTTCCCAGTCAACCATGCCCCCCAGATAGAGTCAGGAAAATGAGGGAACCTGCGTTTATTCTTTTAGTTTACTAAATTGAAAGCAATTTAGCTAATTTCTCTGTGTCACCATCTGGACACAGAACTGTGAGGAGAAGAACACTTAGGAAGCACCAAAGGCCAAGTGTTGTCATGGTGGTGGATGACTCAAGGCACCTCATCAATCTGCTTGCTCCACATTTCTTTCTGAAAATCCTCCACGGAAACAAGGCCCTGAAAGATCTAGCCATCAGTCCATAATAGACATATAATACTTAGGGATTCATCACTGAGGTTGGGGGAGCCTCAAGACCTTCCTAGAATGTCTGGTATCTCATTGTACAACTCCAAAAGAACTGTGGATCTCATCAGAGTTTAACTCTGGGTCTAGAGAAGAACGCTAACTGGACCCTATAACTCTATGAATTTGTCTTCATTATCTGAAGATGACCCCATTACCTAAACTAGAAAAATCCAGAGAGGGAAATGGTTTGCCAAGACCATCCCACAAATTAGTGGTAGAGTTGCTTCCCATCAACCAGTCCACCCTGAATCATTTATTTTGCTGTAGTATTCCCTTTAGTAAACTAAGGACTGCTATTGCATTGATATACATTATTTCAGAAATGCCTCATTCATTTCTAACCACCTGTCAGTTACCAGTGGTGTCCAGTTCCAATGTGAGCTTAAGTGTCTCTTCCTTCTTTCCCTTCACCTTTTCCCACTTGCATCAGCCTCTCTGCCAAGTGGTTATAGATCTTTGAACCAACACTGATATTCACTATGGAGGCTGACATCTAAATTCTTCTTGGTGAAATGAGGTAAGACTGAATGCTATCATAGTCCAATTTGGTTATCATTACTGTCAGCAATCTGTTTGGTTACATGTCTCAAGAATCATAAATGTAGTCATGCCCTGTGACCCAGTAATTCGACTTCTAGGAATCTATCTTCAAGGCATAATTCAACATATAGGGGAAGAAAATCTTTGAATGAATATATGCATTCAAGCATTATAGCTAGCAACAAAAAAGTTGAACAACCTACATGTTCCATCATGACTGGGTTGGAGGGAAGGGTATTGGATGGAGAATGGTTAAATATAATACAACTAATTTTTAAAAATTAGAGTTGGAAAACACTTATGGTAACAGGTAAAGTGAAAAGCAGTATATATATATGTATGTAGTGTATTTATAACTATACATAAAAAATAAACTGGATATAAACAAAAGTACACAATTAACAAAAAACTATTTACATGGGCTGTCTTAGGGTAGTAGGATTATGGATGCTTTTTTCTCCTTTTATTCTTTTCTTTATCTTCCAAACTGTGTAATGTTTATATGTTAGTTTGATGTCCATCTATCTCACAAGCACACACTCAAGACACTGAAAAGCCCTAAGTGAAATCTTTTCAATGCAAGCAATTAGTCCTCTAATTCACAGTTTTGAATGTTTGACCTAAAGTTGAAGCCTCCCACATCTTTAGGGCCTAGAGCAAAAGTGAGAACTGCCCACTCATTCTTGGAGAAGACCTTTCACTCTGGGAGACACTTGTCTCCACACCAACAAAACCTCACCCTTTCTGAGCACATCGACCATAATGAGATTAAATAGATCCTGTAAATCTTTGATCTGTCTCTGCCTGCTGGGTCTTAGTGTGCTTATCTTGTTTGTTGGTTATTTCACAGCTTTTGAAAATGTTAAAGAGTTTCCTGGGGCTTCCCTGGTGGCACAATGTTTAAGAATCCTCCTGCCAGTCAGTGCAGGAGACACCGTTTGGAGCCCTAGTCCCGGAAAATCCCACATGCCACGGAGCAACTAGGCCCATGTGCCACAACTACTGAAGGCCGTGCGCCTAGAGCCCATGCTCCACAGCAAGAGAAGCCACCGCAATGAGAAGCCCGCGCACCACAACGAAGAGTAGCCCCCGCTCGCCGCAACTAGAGAAAGCCCGCGCACAGCAACAAAGACCCAACACAGCCAAAAATTTTTAAAATTAATTTTTTTAAAAAAAGGGTTTCTTGGTTACTTTACTGTCTCCATGAGGCCACCCAGGAGATCTCCTGGTAAAAAGACATTCTTTGAGATGCTTCTGGGGCTACAGGAGATTTGGTTTTCATTATTTTTTTTTTTGTTTTTGCGGTACGCAGGCCTCTCACTGTTGTGGCCTCTCCCGTTGCGGAGCACAGTCTCCGCACGCGCAGGCTCAGCGGCCATGGCTCACGGACCCAGCCGCTCTGCGGCATGTGGGATCTTCCCGGACCAGGGCACGAACCCGTGTCCCCTGCATCGGCAGGCGGACTCTCAACCACTGCGCCACCAGGGAAGCCCGGTTTTCATTCTTATAACATGTTTGACTAGTGAATTCTGAGGAAAACAATTTAAAAATAAGCCCTATCAATGTTGTTTCCTTTAGAGAATCACAAGCTTGTTAGGAACTGGGAGTAGGTGGTTACCATTCTTTGAATCTCTGGTTCTTAGAAAAGGGCATGGGGATAGACGTCAGGATCTAGGAGGTGAGTTGAGGTAAGGACCATGGTTCTGTTAAGCCCTCTTCCCTTAAACCACTGATCTAATTCCTCATACTCAGCTCATTCATTCACTCGTTCGCACAATACACAGTTCATTGGCAGTCTTTTGTGGGTTAGACACTATTTTCCCTGAATACTGGGGAAATGAATATAAATACAACAGGGGATTCTGACCCCAGGGGACACACAGTCTACTGAGAAAAAAAAAGGCGGAGAATGGTGCAAAAGCTTGCTTTAAGTCATGCAAACGATAGCCCCCTTGCCAGGCCAAACATCCTGATTCTGAGCCAAACTCTCTGGCCTCCTCCCAGAGGCTGTGTCCTACCTCCTGCTCCAGCACCAGTGTGAGGCACCGACTCCCTCCCTGGGCAGGTTCAGCCTCTGGGTTTTTCATCCAGTGTTGATTAGAACAGGATATAACCCAGCTGCCTCCATGCACCATCCAGTAATACCCAATACCCAATGCAAAGAAAATCCACAAGAGCCTGGAGCATACACAGCCCCACCACCACCATCACCAGGTTGGCTCAGCCTGCAGGCCAGAGCTGGACTGTGATTTTTACAACTTCGAGGGCCTGACAGGTTCTACCATGAACAGAGAGATCACCCAGCATCATGCTATTCCAAAGCACACAGCCTCAAGTAGCATCCGCAGCCTGGACTCTAGCTCCCGACACCACCTCTAACAGGATCTAGACCCCTAATAGATCCTGAAGCTTACTCAGCTAAACCCAAGTCTACCCCAACCTCTGGGCATCCCAGACCTTTGGATAATAAACTAACAGGTGATATAAACAGGTGCTAGCCCCGCACCCATGCCACTTTTCACAGCACCTTATTGCCAAGGCCCAGACTGCCTGAGGGTTGGGCCCATGTGCCAGGAGTTGTAACCATCTCCTTCCTATGGCACGTGCATAAAACCACCAGATACAATTTCAGCAATCTTACAATTAGCTGGAAGTATAGCAGCTTTCAATGTCTCAACATCAAGGTTGCTAAGAAACACCCACCCTTTGGAGGGTGAAATGCCAGCAGAATGCTCAAAAGAAAATGGGACAGAAAAAGATTAATAATATCATTCATAAAGGCCATAATTTGGGAAGGTATATGGAAAAGACTTGACGATGGTGATGGTGAATCAATAAATCAAGCCCCTTAGGCCCTCAAACTTCTTTCCAATCCCGTCTCCTGTAAGTTTTCTACCCCAGACTCTTAGCATTCTCCAAGAACCCAGGCACTTACCTCCACTCCACACCCAGGTGTTGATCGCTGCCTTTGGTAGGCTAGAAGCTCCTCAAAGACAAGAGAACTTCATTTTTGTTGTATTGGACTTGCATCCAAAACATGGTGCTCACTTAGGAAATGTCGACTGAATTCAAGTAGGTAGAACTGAAAGAGAATTCAGGGTGAAATCTGATGATCTGGGTTCCAGTTAAAGCTGCACAACTGACTAACTTCTGTGAGTCTCAGTTTCTTGTTCTCTAAAATGGTCATTTCTGTACAGGGACTACATCACAGGATTCCCATGAGAATCAAGTACCATAGAGGGGAAAGTACTTTGGAAATTATAATGCACAGTTCAGAGTGGTCGTTGAATGCGGAGTGAATGGACAAACTCATGAGTGAATCATCACAGAGAAGCAAAGCCATCAGGTTATTCCATAACTGATTTTGTGACTCAGGTTTTATCTGAGGAACAACGTATTTGAAGTGTCCTGCCTTGACTCTGTAACCATCTGTAACCATCCTTAAAAATGGTTATTTCACTTCCCGAAATATTTTAACCCTTTCAGTACAGGAAGACATAAATTACTGGGGAGGATTCATACTCATCCAAAGAGAATAAAAAAGATCAGAAAGTCTTCATGTCCTCGAAATGCAGAATTGGAAATGAACCATCTCCCAGTAGTGGGAACTGAAATCCACTATTAGATCCTCCTTTTTGGTACCTTCTTCCTCTTCCTCCTCTTTCTACCTTAGCCCCTCCCTACCCATCCCCTTCACCCAGCTGGAAAAAATCATTTGTTTTGAGCCAACTTTAGTCTTAGAAAAAGGTATAAACAAAGCACAAATTTATCAGGGCTGTTTTCTAGGAGCAACAAGGTGGATTTCTATAACTTTTTTAAGTCCTGAGTTGATGGGTGAGTTACTAAAATACGGAGGTAGGATAACTTTCTACCAAAGGCCTGACCCAAATGACAGGGAGAACATTGGGCCGGCTCTGCCCCCTAAGAGAATCTGTGCAGCTCTCTATCCTTCCTACCTCCAGCTCTCTATCCTTCCTACCTCTGCAACAAATGCGCAACAGATCTCACGAATGTTGCGGTGAATATAAAAATGGATTAGGAGCAAGTTGGTCTTGATAGGGAGGAGGAAAGAAAACATGAGCATGGGTGCTGGAGAGAAGGTAAGGGCTTCACTCTAGTAACAGAACAAGGCAATGGTTAAGATGAAGCCAAAGGGGCCAGGGCATGTGTCAAGAAAAAGTTCCTTCAATTGAGACCATATCTGCCCATACTTACCAGTTTTGCCAGCACCAAACCCATGATCAACGGCTCATTTATTTTTGGATTCCTAGAGGTGGGAAGAAGAGAATACTGGATGTATATGGCATTTAAAAAAAAATACAAAAAACCCTCCAACGTGGGAGGGCTGGGATGATGTACAAGGGCAACCGCCTCCCCTATATGGTTCCTTTTTTTTTTCCCCTTTCTACCCTTCCTGTTCCCAACACGTCTCATCCAATCATACCTGTGGAAGCCACATTCCTGCGCAAAGCTAAATCTGTCAGTGAAGGCAGGGGGATGGCGGAGCAAAGCAAAAGAACATAAAGATACTTCCCTTCTCAACCCTGACAGCTGGGAAGTTTCAGTAAGAAAATGGAGGAGTGCTATAAGATTCTAGGGATTTGGAACTGAAAAGGTTGGAGAAACAGAAAATATTCAACTCTATTCCCTTATTTTATCACCTGTTTGGTTGGACTTTTTCAGCATGGAATAAACATATGTTGATATTTTCAGGTCTTATCAATATGCAGGCACAAAAGTTATGAATTGAGCACCTCTGCTAAGTACCAGGCTAGACTTTGCACATACAGAGAACAATTACAGACCTGTCCCTAGAGGAGCTTGTAGTCTAATGGAAGAGACAAACGTTACACAAGTAAATCCACAGATGAGTATGCATTATAATTATGACAACTGAGAATCAGGAAATAAGTAAGGTGCTGTGAGATAGGGGAAGGACAGAATTTACCTAATGGCCTCTCTATTAAAGTAAACTTTAAGCTGAGATCTGAAAAAGGAGGATGGGTTAGCCAGGCCAAGAGTGCGGAGGAAAGTTTGCTGAGTGGAGGGAACAGGGGTCAACAATCCTAAAGGGGGTAGAACCATGGCATGTTCAGAGACCTGAAAGAGGCCAGCATGGCACAGAGAGAGTGGTAAAGATGGATTTGGAGGGAGAATCAGGAACTAGACCATGTAGGTCTTTGTAGACCATGGTCAGAAATTTAGAGATCATTCTAAGTGTGTTGAGAAGTTATTTAAGGTTTTTAGGCAGGGTGATGCCATGATTTGATTTATATTTTAAGAAAAGCACCCCAGCTATTGTGTGGAAGATGAATTAGAAAGAAGCATGAGGAGATTCTTGAAGAGGCTGTGGTAGGAGTCCCAGGGAGAGATGAAGGTAGCTGGGCCTGGGGAGGTAGCGGTGCAGGTGGTGAGGTAGCAGTGCAGGTGGTGAGGTATGGAAGGTCTGAGACCTACTTTGGTAGTAGAATTGACAAGATTGAAAAAGAGATTGGATTGAGTAGGAGTGGGTGGTAAAGGAGAGAAGGGTATCAAGAATGAATCCCAAGTTTCCAGTTTATGCAATTGGGTGGATGTGTTTCTATTTACTGAGTTAGAAACACTGCAAAGGAAGAACTTGCAGGGGGGTAATTCCTGACAATCAAGAACTCAGTTTTGAACATGGTATGTTTGAGATGTCTCTGAAGTAGGTGTCCAAGTAGGCAGTTAGATATTTAAGATCTGCTCTCAAAAGAGATGTCTGGTTTGGAGATATCAATTTGGGATTCGTCAGAATAGAGGTAGTATTTGAAGCTAGGAGAAAATATTGGTTTCCATATCAGACCAGGCATTGAAAAATAGAATAGAAAATGGTAAAGGTGGACTGGATCTTAGAAATACTCCAGTCTAAACTTGTTTCTCAACTGATAGCAAAATTGGGAGCTAAAGTGAAGCCATTGGTGGAAATGGAGTTGATAGGAGACTAGGTCTCCCTTTTGGAAAAGCACTTTTCTTGTTTTGCAATGTCTTGTCAACATTTGACATCAAAATGGGGGAGACTGAGACATCGCCTATGTGAGACATAATTATACAGGTATGGCTCATGGTGTCATGTCTCTTATTGTATATATGCTATATGTAAACCACCACGTCCTCATAACTAATTTGCTCCCCTCTTCCTTTCAGAAACTTGGAAGCTTTACTGCTGGTTCCCTACTTATTGAAAAGATGATGCAGTCATCTCACATGAACATACCTGGGCAATTTGCTATTGAGGGGGTCCCTGCCTTACAGTGGGGACTGAGCTGCCAAAGGCACTTTCCTGTGCAGCTCCATCCTACTCAGTTTAGCACCCGTGGCCCCTGCCATTATCTAGTAGCCGGACCATCTCTCCTCCCGAATGTGAGTGCCGGAAAGTCAGGAGCTACTTTTACTTTCCTTGGTATGTATCTTAATCTCGCCCTGGCACCTGTGATAAGTAACTTAGTCATCTAATACATGTTTTGAATTAGGGGGACCCAATAAACTGAAACCTTCCATTGGATTTAATGTACCTTTAGTTATCTTTCCATCCTTCCAAGTAAATACATTTACACAACACATGCTATATGTCAGGTATGGTGCTAAAGGTTGCAGTTGTGTTCAGTCTTTAAAATACAGGTATCACGTAACAGTTGCGATCAGCTCTCATCCAGTATATTTAGGCTTATTCATCTGTATACTTTGCATACCTTCCATCCAATTCAACAAATATTGTGCATCAGCCATGTGTATAGAGGTAAGAAGGGAAGCCTCTGTCACTCAGGGCTATAAGGTCAGTGCAGGAGAGAGATATACTGGATACTAGCAATGAAAAGGGCCATCACTGAGCTACAAACAATATACTTGGTTAAATATGGGAACATGATTGCTTCAAACTAAGAGATCTAAAAACGTTTCTTGGAGGGGTGGAGTTTGAACATAATAATAAAATAATGTAAAATTACGAAAGTATCCTTGAAATAAACATCAAAGTAATAAATCTTTGAAATAATAAGAGCTAACACATATATGGGACTTAGTACATACTGTTCTAAAGTACTTGACACTTGTGAGCTTATTTTATCCTCACAACAATCTTATAGAATGGGTGGTACTGTTATCCTCACTTTACAGATGGGAAACTGGAGCACAGAAAGTAATTAAGGTCAAACAGCTAGCAAACAGCAGAGATGGGGATTTGAACCCTAGTGATGTAATACTTTGCTCTTTGTCATTAATGTCTCCTGCCTTATGAATGAAGGTTAGAACTTCAACAGCCAGGTTCAGAAGAGAGGGTGTGGGGAGGAGGGCATTTCAGACAGAACAAAGAGCTGAAACAAAAGCACAGAGGTTAGGGATACACCTAATAATGCTTTATTTTGCCTAGAAAGCTGTATAGTTTGCAAAGAACTTTCTCAGTCATTCTTTAATGTGCTCCTCCTTGTGACCCTGTGAAGTATGCCATGATTATTATTCCAATTAGAAAGATGAGGAGATTGGGAGCCAGGATGGGAAGGCACCAGCTGGGCTAGTGAGATGCAGTGTGAAATTCAAAACCCAGTCATTTCACTTCAGACCAGTGCCTTTTCCCATGTTGCAGTGCTAACAACTAAATATATTCATTGCTCCCGGTTCTGAGCAAGGCTCCAAGTTAGCCTTTTCATATATGTTCTGATTTCATCTCCACAATGGCCCTGAGAGGTAGGTGGTGTTGCATTTCCAAAGAGGAAACAGTTCAATTCTGCCTCTACTTTTTTTTTGAGAATACTAATGATTCCCTATGAGGCACGCTGATTTTCAGGTTCATGCTTTGTCCACTCGTTGGTCCCTGGGAACCCCTGAGGCTGGAGTATTACCTGTGCTTGAGCACAGGCAGCTTCTCTAAAAATGGAAAATCCCGATTCATCTCTTGGCCAAATCCTTCCAAGTCACTCCTGCATTTGGCCAACCTCTGCAATGTGGTGAAAGTCAACATTTAAATATGAAACCCGGCTTGGTTTCCAAAAATTTAATTGCATTATTAAGAATTAGTTGCAACTGGGCTTTGTGATTCTCTGAGGGGAAAGGCTGGGGACGAGGCTGCCCAAACCCTCAAGGCTGGCCAGCAATTTGGTGCAATTGCTGAAACACTTGATGTAACCTGGGTCCGCACTGGTTGGCGGTACCATCTGCAACTCAGTGAGTACCCACTGTGTAGGGCAGAGTTCTAGGCCCTCCAGGAGAAATATAAATTAGTGGCTAGAGAAAAAGATTGGCTGTACTGTGGATCCAGTGACATGTATGTCAAATGCCAAAGCAAGCCCATCAGGCAAGAGCTGGTACAAATTTGCAGCCAGCCACACGGCCTGAGGCAGCAAGGGCTGGATTCCCAAGCGTCAGCTTTGTTTGCGCATGTTCAGTCTGGGAATCAGGTAGAGAAGACTCCGTAGTCCTGTTGCCTTCCGGATTTGATTAAGGCTCTTAGGAGGGTCACGACCTCAGCCTCCGAAGGACAACATCAGAAAAAGACAATAAAAATGAGAGATAAGATGACTAAAGCTTTTAGTGCAAAGAGGAGGAAGGATGCATGGAATGAAAACTGGGAAGTTTCCATTTGATTTTCACGGCCACCAATATAGTGAAAGGCCTGGTTTTGAAAGCTGTTGTCAAGCCTTTCAAGAGCCTCCTTGCAAGCCGGATGCCAAGCCAGAGGTCTAAGATGATTTCTCTCTCTGCCTCTCGCCTTGGTATGCTGATTTATAAAAGGGGAAAGCAACCGCTAGCTCACAGGTATTCTTCTGAGGATTAAATGTGGTAGAGCACAGTAAATGGCTCATTAACATAAATCGGTAGAAAATAGACTGTTTGATATCCTGTCCAGCTATCCCAGCCATCCGGTGAACAATGGGACTAGACAGTTAGACTCATTTAACAGAAACTTAGAAATCATCTGATCCAACACCTGAGTGTGGTAGATGAGAATGGAGAAGGCACCCGAGGGTGCCGAGGAAGTGAGAGGCTGAGCGGGGTTGTGGATGTGGGGAGGAGTGAGATCCTGAGAGCTTTGCTGAGCCCCTTGTGACATAATCTAATTTCATACTGACAGGAGACATAGGCAGGGGTCTTCATTTCATAAGCCAAGACCCAGAGGTTCCAAATGGAAATAGCATCCCTGAGATCAAAGAGCTCCTGAGCCAATGAGGGGGGTTTGAAGCCCGGTTGAGTTCAATCCAAAACCCATGCTCTTGACCGTACACTGTCTCGCCGGGTTTTCTGCTTCCTTGCAAAGACCAATTTTTCAAGGTTTCCGTAGCACCTTCAGAAAGCAGTGGCGGCTAGGGAGAAGGTTGTTTTTATTTATTGATTGATTTATTTAAAAGTCTGTCTATGTGTCCCTGTGTAACCCTGCTTTATGCAGCTCAGTTTTATAGTCTAAAATGTCTAAATGCACCAGATGCCCCAGGCCTCTTTCACCCCTAACACTCTAATTGGTGCTTCACACCAAAGAGAAAATGGTTCTCCTTTGCCTCCAAATCCAAGTAGTTCTTACCTATAAAAATCACTTCTTTAAAATTGTCTGTATGTGTTTCTTATGATTATCTGAGGCCAGTGCAAAGAGATTATCTCCTTTTCCCTACCACTAGCACCCAGTAGGTGCTTAATACAATTTCAGGTGCATAAACTTTTTTTTTTAATTGGGGTATAGTTGTTTTATAATGTTGTGCTAGTTTCTACTGTACAGCGAAGTGGAGTTCCCTGTGCTATACAGCAGGTTCTTATTAGTTATCTATTTTATACATATTAGTATATATATGTCAATCCAAATCTCCCAGTGCATAAACTTTTTTTTTTTTTTTTTTTTGCGGTACGCGGGCCTCTCACTGCTGCGGCCTCTCCTGCTGTGGAGCACAGGCTCCGGACGCGCCGGCTCATTGGCCATGGCTCACGGGCCTAGCCGCTCCACGGCATGTGGGATCTTCCCGGATCGGGGCACGAACCCGCGTCCCCTGCATCGGCAGGCGGACTCTCAACCACTGCGCCACCAGGGAAGCCCAGTGCATAAACTTTTAAAGCAAGCATTCTATCAGCATCCTATGCACTGTTACAGGCTTTGTTCTTTTCTTCTTCTTCTTTTTTTTTTTTTTTTTGGCATTTCTCTGACCTGTGACTCCAGTATCCACCCATCTGTACATCCATTATCCATCCAAATGAATTTACATACGTAATGACCAGAATCACACCTATTACGTACATGGTATACATGCACGTGGAGATGCCTGCATATATTTAGTGGACATTGATTAAATCCCATATGTGGCAGGTAACAGGCCCGTTGTTGCAGAAGGGTTATAGGTTAAAATCTAGACTGGGTTGTTAACCATCCAAAAAGTTTTTTCTTATACCATCGCTTTAAAAATTTATTTCTGATGCTTAGAAAGACCAGAGGGCATTGCTATAAGCTATATTATTCTTTTTTTTTTTTTTTTTTTTTTTTTTTTTTTTTGCGGTACGCGGGCCTCTCACTGTTGTGGCCTCTCCCGTTGCGGAGCACAGGCTCCGGACGCGCAGGCTCAGCGGCCATGGCTCACGGGCCCAGCCGCTCCGCGGCATGTGGGATCTTCCCGGACCGGGGCACGAGCCCGTGTCGCCTGCATCGGCAGGCGGACTCTCAACCACTGCGCCACCAGGGAAGCCCTAAGCTATATTATTCTTATGCTCTGCTGAAAATTTACCTCAAAATCCTGATTTCTTCTAAATTGTTACCATATACTGCCATACATAGTACATTCATAGCACAAGGCAGTGGCCTAGAGAAGGGTTTAGATTCACAGGTGGCACATGGACCTTCCTTTTCACTTTTTGAATTACATTTAACAGCTTAGAGTCTGTTATGTGCCTGGATCCCTGATGTTAGACTTGAGTATTATTCACTTGCCCAAACTCAGGTGACTGAGGCAATGCTGTTGGTTGCTGAATTAGTTGCATCTAGGTCTCTGAAAAGGCAGCCCGTGGAAAGAGCACAGACTCTTAAAACAAAGCTAGTTTCTTCTGGCTCTGACGCCAAATACCTGTGTGACCCTGGGCAAGTTACTTAACTTCTCTGAGCCTCGGTTTTCTTAGCTCTAAAGAAAGGGGGAATAATACCCAACTTCCAAATGTATGTAAGGATGAAAAGAGAAGTAATTCCCAGAACCTGGTGTTCAGGGAATAACAAGCATGTCTCCGAGTTCTTTGGCCTGAGCAAGTGTACCAAATGGAATTGTTATTTACCGATAGCACAGGGGACAATATCCATGTCTTCAGGAAGGTACATCTTCCAATCCTGCCTTCCATGTCCCTCCCATACTTGAAAGTCCTGATGAAAGATTTCTGAATTCATCACTAGTTTGGAGCCTCCTTTCCCCTTTCCTTGCCACTGGGATTATTTCAGCGACATTCTCATGCATTTCACTAATCCCCTACAATCATCCCGCTTTCAGAGTGTAAAGCACTTTCCCATCCATCACCTCATTTGATCTTCACAACAGCCCCATGAGAACACAAGCCAGTGTTGTTATCCTTCTGTGGCAGATGAGCAAGCAGAGGCTTAAAGAGGTTAAGTGGCTAGTCTAGGGTCACACTTCCAGGTTCAGGTCTATGACTCTGAATTCTATCCATGAGCTTTCTATTATACCAAGCAGCCATGGGATTTTTGCTACATACTAAAAGACAGACAATAGGTATCCTGGAAGAAATAAAAACAGGAAGGTATAGACTGACAGAGAACAAGTCCGTTAGTCTGACTTTCCCCATCCCCCCTGGTCCCCACCAGTGTTCTTCTCTCCTGGGCACTCCCTTCTCAGCCTCTGGTCATTCAGGTCCTCCCCATGGTTCAGAGCATCTTTTAAACCCATGCTCCTCCACGAAGCCTTTGGCCAACCACCCACTCACTTTTTAATCTAAAATTTACTGAATGCCAGGCTCTGTGCTCTACTGTCTTCTAGTGGGGAGAAACAGACAATAAACTCAAGAGTAAATAGAGTTTATTTTATTACCATAAAAACATTAGTTTTATGGTAATAAAAGCTAAAAAGGAAAAAAGCAGAGAAGAGGGACAGGGCATATGTGAGGGGTAAGGATGCAAAGTGAGGACTGCTAGTGTAGGTGCACTGAGCAGGTTACACTAGAGGCAGAAAGGAGGCAAGGGAGAGAACCGCTTGGGTATCAGGGTGACACCAGCAGGCAGAGACTGCAAGCACCACGGCCCTGAGCCAACGTGTGCACTGGGTGTTTGAGGAACAGCACAGAGGCTGGTGTCTCTGGTGCAGAGTGAAGGAGGCCAGAGCAGTGGGAGAGGAGGACAGAGAGGAAGGGGAAGTACACTGTACACATCCCACTGAGCACTGGAAGAACTTTCTATGACTCTGGATGAGATGGAAAGTCATTGAGGGTTTGGACAGAATCTAAAGTTTATTTTCACAGCAGAGCTTTGTCTGCTCTGTTGAGATGGGCAAGGTGGGAGTATATATACTATTTAGGAGGCGTGATAATAATTCTGGAGAGAGATGATGGTGGCTTGGACTAGGAAATGGTGAGCAGTGTTCAAATTCTGTATATATTTTTAACACAGAGCCAATAGTATCACTGATAGTTTGGATGTAGGTCATGGGGAAGGAAGAGTCAAGCACAGCTCCAGGTTCTTTGGCCTGAACCACTGTGACAAGTGGAATTGCTATTTACCAAGAAAAGAAAGGCTGCAAGTGGAACAAATCTGAAAGAGTCAGGGGAACACTGAGAACTCCAGCTTGGAGGTGTTCAGTCAGAGAAGCCAAATACACAGGCAAAGGACTATGACTGAACAGCCCGCTGGATTTCGGGGTCTGGAGTTCCAGAGAGAAATTGAAGCTGGAGATAGAAATTTAGGAGTTGTCACTCTTCAGATTTTATTAAAACCGTGAAACTGAATAAGATCCCCAGGGAAGTGAGCACAGACAGGAAGAGGTCTGATGGCTGAGCCTAAGGACACGTCCTGGTCAGAGGTTTGGAAGAAGTTTACCAGCCAAGATGAATGAGGAGTGGCCAGGGGGTTAGGGGGAAACCTTGATATCCTTTTTGTGAAGACCTGACAAAACCTGTCTGTCCCCTTCAACTCTTGGCTTATGTTTCTTGGGTGGAGGCAGACTGCAGGTATCTTTAGAGTGAATACACATCACTTCTCCACCCTCCACGGTGCTCAGCATCTAGGAGCCCTTCGGTTAAAACTCAGCTGGTTGTCTTACAGCTGAATCACAAAATGATCAAGCATAAGGGACCCAAGAAATCATCTGGATCTATGATTTCCCAACTGTATTCTTTGGAGCAAGGCAGAGTTCTTTTGTTTCATCATTGGGAAACCTCTCTTTTCCTAGAAGGGCTAATAAAAGCAACAGTGTTCTGGCACTCAAAGGACTCACCCCTTCCTTCTAAGAAATAGTTGAGATTTCCATCAGACATCAGACATTTCAGAAAGCTCCAAGGGCTTGGATCTAGTCAAGAACATCTGCTAGCCAGAGGGGCTAAGGAGCAACATGCAACATACTGTTCTCTGAGAGTCCGGCCTCATTTCAGATTGATTTGAGAAAGGAAGACACCGTCTGCCATATTCCTTCCTCTTAAGACCAGCTGAAGGCCCAGGATCCTAAACAGGATAGTAGAGATCATCTAATCCAACCACCTCTTAGAAAGATGAGGAACTTGGGCCTAGAAAGGCCCCAGTTATCTTGTTCAAAATCACATACCAAGTGTGTTGGATCCAAGACTAGACACCAGGTCTCAACTTGAAAATTTCTGCTCAGAAGCAGATTCAACTAAACTCTATGAGCATTTACTATATGCCTGCAAACATGCCAGGTACTTTTACGTGTTATCATTCTTAATCCTCACCACCACCTCTAAGATGGATCTTATTATTCCCCTTTTACTGTTGAGAGCAATGATGCTCAGACAGGAAAGTGACATGTCCAGGGTCACATGGCTGGCATGTTGGAAGAGTAGGATTGGAGGCCATGCCTGTTTGTCTCAGAGTCCAGTGCTCACCCCAGCACATCTGCTACCTTCCTCAGCAGGTCTGTCTCACAAGGTTATGTATTCCCACAGTACGAGCGACTGCCCCAGAGACCCTGCCCTCCTACCCATAGGTGACTCCCCTCCAGCTTGGTGCGTTAATGAGTGACTTAACTTTGAGTTCAGAGCGTGGATTCTGAAACCAAACTGCCTGGGCTTGAATCATGACTCTGCCACTTAGTAGCTATGCAACCTTGGGCCCTGGAACTCCCCTAAGCCCCAGTTTCCTCATCTACAAAATGGGAACAATGATGTACTCACCCCCAGGGATTAGGATTAAGTAATAGAATGCGTGTAAATCACTTAGTAATGTCTGATATGTATAGCAGATATTCAATAAATATGAAACGTAATAGTCAATGGCTGACTTTTTAAAAACCCTGGAGCTGTTTTGAAACATACTGTCCAATGCTTCAAAATTCATTTCTCGTTTTTTTTTTCTATTCTTTTTCAAATTCCCCTCTCATTTAGACTGCCACATAACATTGAGCAGAGTTGAAAAAGAATAGAAAAAAAAATCATTTCTGGAATATGTCTAGGTGGGGAAGCCAGTACCGAAATCCAGACCTGACATGTTTTAGGAGTTCCAACAACACGCTCTGTATCAATTAGGGTTCAACTAGGAAAGAGAAGTGACATGGAATTAGATCTTACACAACTGATATAAGACCCATGTCGTATCATTATGATGAGTCCTAAAAACCTCTTTGAAATATCAATGAAAAGGTAAAAATAGTAAATAGGTGTGTGTATGTATAGAAAAATTACTGGAAGGAAATTCATTAAAATGTTCACAGTGGATATTTCTGAGTGATGGGATAATGAGAGGTCTTAATTTACTATCATTTATTTGCTTTCTAATTTTGTATACTAAACAGGTATTCAAATCAGAAATTATTTAATTGTTAATATTTATTGTTCATTTCTTTCTTTCTTTACCTAACATCTTTTTTCTCTAAAAAAGCCACAAGATAAAGAATTGGAAACACTTATGATTATAAAGCTAATGATGGAGAAGCGACAGGAAGGAGTTAGAATGGATATGGGATAGGAACGTAGGGCAGATAGTCACTTGAAATTGATTTAAGTTAGGAAGTGTAATCCTCTGGATTCTGAGAATCGTGAACAGAAGATATTATCGTATCCAAGGGAGAGCTTAAAATAAAAAGAAATATCCAGCGTGTTGGTGCCATGAAACAGACACTCAACTGGGATGTCAGTGTGTCTGGGCTGGAGTCCTGGCCCATCTCAGGAACTGACTGCGTCTCACCCTCCCTGTGACTCCCTTTTCCCCTCCCTAAAGTGACAGCCCTCTGTGTAAGGGGTTTCCTGTCGTGTCTGTGCATTTTATTTGCCAGAGCCTAAGGTCATTGGTAGACGGGCGACTGGGGAGGTTGGGAGGCGGGTGCTGGGTGATCACAGTGAGACCTCTGACTACTGTGGGGGAAAAGGTGCTGTTTCTCCTGCTCACTGTCACCCTGGCAACCCTGAGAAGAGAGAGGCAGACCAAAGGCAAGACAAGAAGTTTGAGGATTTTTTAACATTCTTGGTGAAGCATGTACAGACCAGAATCTGATATTCTAGATAGAGCCAAAGAATGTCAGGCCTGGAAATGTCAAAGACTATGTAGTCCAACCCTTAAGATGGCGACACGAAAATCCACAAAGGCAGATCACTTGTCTAAGACCACACAGAGCCTGGAGAGAAACAGGCTCCTAGCTGAGTGCACTGGTCATCCTACCTTGATTTCTCCAAGGTCCCACCAATGACTGATGTGAAGATGCTGATAATGACTGAGAGAGGAGGACCTTAACCTTGATAGGAACTAGAAACTTTCTTCCATGAGTAGGCACCCTAAATTGTTTAGTTTTCTTCAAGAACCTGATTGCCCACAGCAGCAGACCCAGCTTCTGATCAATAGTCATCACTTCTCTCTCTAGTATTCCAGAGGTGATCCAGGTGTGATCAGTCTAGACTCTGCTAGACAAAGCTCTTGGGCAGTGCCGACCGGCTCGGGGCGTGCTCTGTAACTGGTGCCTCTCCCTGATAACAGATATGGACCTGCCTAAATTTGCTCCTGGATCTCAACAGAAACCACATAACTGGTCATTGCTCCCAGAAAACCTCCCTACTAGTAAACTTGCACATAGCTGGCGACTCAGCTAAGACAAGTAATGAGCCAAGAAAAACCAAAAAGAGTATGGTTTTGATATACAGGATTTTATTACCGGCATTAGTCAAGTAATCGTGGGCCGGCCAATTTTCAAAGCAGTCTTAAAAAATAATCCTTTCCCTTGATTCCCAGACACTGTGCAGAGAAAGAAGGATGAGACTATAACCTTTTCAAAGCTCCTTTTTTTCTGAGTCCTTTTAGTAACTCCACGGACTCAACTTTAGAGTCTAAAGACTTAATCTTAAAAGATCATTCTGTGGGAAGAGGCCGTGAGATGTAATAAAAATCACACTGAGCCTAAAGCCAAAAGAGTGATGATGTTTTGATGCTTCTAACTGCCAGGTGTTCCATCCTGAACAAGGCATTTCACTTTCAGGCCCTGCTTTTCCCAAAAACCTGGGGTAATATTCATACTTTTCCCTTCAAACTCTGTTGTGTTGTTCAGAGGATAAACACAGTGAGTTTAAAACCATTTGAATACTATTGTTTCATTAATTATAGTTTTAGTACAAGTTTTCAACAGCATTAGGCCTCTGCACAAAATGACATGGGAAAAGAATGTAGAAGGACCAAAAAAAAAAACTAAAAAAAACCAGAAAGAAAAAAAGAAAAATTCATTCTTTTCCTGGAAAGCTCTGTTGTTTAATCCTATTCTTGGAGTAAAAAATCCTGGCCATGCTGTAGGGAACAGAACACAGCTTCTCTTTGATGTCGTCACCCTCACCCCACAGCCAGTATCACTTCCCTTTTTTCCCCAACAGATTCAAAACCCTCATGTTTGGGCTTCTCTGGTGACCACGATAAACGTTTAAATCCCCTGCGATCATGTATTCTAACCTAAACAACCAAAAGGAAGACAGAGAAGGAAGAGGAGAGAGAAGAAAGAAAGAGGTAAGGTTGTATTCTTTGGAAGGAGGATGTTTAGTGAGCCTTATATTTTAGTTTAGAGCCAAATAGTCTTTTTTCAAACAGAGAAGTTTAGTGTAACTCCAGACAGGAGCAGGCAGGAGCGGAAACATGAGTACTACTCTCCAGCTAGTGATATTACCACCCATTTGTGATTCCTGAGAGAGAACAGAGGAGCAAGCCAGGCCTTAACACGCCACCTGGCATCAGTGAGCATGGACCTGGCCTTTCAGGTCCAGTCCTTCTAGGGATGGGGCTCTCTCCTTCGTCTTGGGTTCCACCTGAAGTCAGGGTGAGTCCTGCAAAGATTCCGAACACTTCTTGATCCACACAGACCAAGCTGCCATGCCTGCCAGCGTCGGGCTGCACTCCTTCATCCAGCCAGCAAATCAATGCAAACCCAAGATGAGGCATGATGAGAGTTAGGGGAGGAAACCTCTCTAGTGGCTCCTTTACCGTGTCATTCTTTAACTCATGAGTCACTCTCCACACCCCACCGTGCACACCAGGACTCAACCGCCTTACCACATCTGGCCAGATGCTACAAATGCTGCCTCCAGAGGCAATGACAGCTCGACATGGTCTTCTCCCCATTGTATTTTAGATCTTCCTATGCCTTGTTTTTCAAGTGGTCAGTTCTCCGCTGGAGGGAAAGACAAGCCTGGTACAAGACCAAGCCGGTGATCATTAGCCAGCTCTGTGCCTTGAGCAATGCTTGTGTAGTTATACTAATCAGTTGATTGATGCAGGTTCGGTTGGGAAATACTACATTTTAAGGAAGTGCAACCTTTAACTTCTGAGCTGGAGCAGGCAGGATGCCAAGGGAGGGAGGACTGGATTAAACTAGAGAACAATTCTCTGAGCCATGGGCATTGAGCTGGGCACAAACTAAGCTGGGTCCCGGGATGCTCGGAGGATCCAGGAAGAAGTGGGCGGGCAGGTAAGGGTCGGGCACCACAGCAAATACCAGCTAGGTGATCTTGCCCCCTCCTGTGTGCCAAGTCCAGGTCTGGGCATGTCAGTTACCTCTACTGAACTTTTTTGCATGCTGCTGCTGTTCATATTTAATCAAAATTTATAACCCATGGCTCAGAAACCTGGAATCTTGGTGTCTTTAGTCTTAAAAGACTCAGTTAGCCCATGTGCACAGTTGGCCTCTCTCTCTTCCTCAGCAGGGTTGAAAAACTTGTTTCTTTTTCTTTTTAATGTAAAGATAAAACCCATCACCCACATTCCAGAATTAGCCTGATAAGATTAGGTAGGATCAGAAAATCGTAAAATTGTTGGGTTCAGAAGGTCTTTAGAGATCACACCATATCTGAATCTGCAACATAACACCCCTGACAAAGTGTCCATCATACTCCTTCTTAGATATCTCCAGGCTGGGAACTTTCTGTCTCCCTAGGTGACCCTTGGTTGGTCAGATTTAGAAGTTGGGTGTTTTAAACGTATTTATTGGTTCAATTATAAGGAGGAATTTATCACAGCAAGAGAGCACTCACCAAAGACATTTGGGGCTGTGTGTAGGATGGTGACCTCAACGGATGCAAACAGGATCCATGACCACAGACTATACCCCAAATCCCAACTCATATAAGTCCTTGGTCAGCAGAGTGAACAGAATAATATTGGATGCTGCCCACAGTGCCAGGACGAGAGAGATATTTACAAACGATAGTCTTAGGTGTTTATGATAAAGTTTGTGTGAAAATCCTTCATTGGTCACAGAGAAAGGAACTTGAACTGATCTCCTTTGACTTTCACTTTTAAGAGAACATATGAAATTCAGGTCAGTATCATAGTTTTCCAGACACCAGATAGACATTTAATCTTTCCCACCAGCTTAGTAATTTCTATAGGTTTTCTTCCTCTTGAACCGATACCTAGGTCGGAAAATCATAGACTTGGGCACCTAGTACAGTTTTAGGACTAGAAGATTCCCAGAAGAAATCTTATCTGATTTCTTCATCTTAAAACTAGGAAACTAAGGCCCAGAGAGAGGAAGCAACTGACCCAAAGTCACAGAGCCCTTTTGGGATGGAGTCAGGACTAAATCACTGGTCTCCCTACTCCTAGTAGAGTGCTCTGCTCTTCATTATCAATGGTGATATGCTGAGTATGTACAAAGGGTGATGATCTCTCTAGTGTGCTTTGGGACAGGTGCTACAGAAAGTTTTATGGAATAGAGGAACGAGCGTGCCTCTCCTGTCTCCCCATGTGGCAACCTTGTGGAGGAAGGATTGCTAAAATGCCTTTTAAGATGTCAATACACAAGAACAACAACAAAAATACACTGTGAACACTGTCTAATTGTATCTGCATGCAAATATATCCAAATGGTCCTCATCATAAGACCTGCTAGTTATTGTGCATCTACTGTGTTCCAAGCACTTTACATAACTTATTAGTTCTAATCCTCCCAAAGACTCTGTGAGGTTAACGTTATTGTTTTTCATATGAATAAACTGAGGCTCAGATGACGCATGGCCAGTGTGGCAGAGTCAAGATTTGGGGCCCAGTCTTCCTGGCTCCAAAGCCTGTGTTGTTTTCACCATAGCCACCACCTTCTCTAGATTATCTCAAACCCACTCCTGTGTCCCACCCACTCACAAGCCCCAAATATTTTCTATGGCTGGTCCTGGTGTGGAATCGAGTTGAGATTTTTTTTTTTTAATTCTTTGACGATTCAACTTACTTATCTCCTCAGGCGGTTTGGGAAGTATCTCCCCTTTCACTGGTGTGTTCTTTTATTTAAGGCATCTTCTAGAAAACAGGGCAAATTAAGACCCTAGCATCTGGTGGTAAGTTGCAATGTTTGATATGTAAACATAAATAAGTAGAAATAATAACATTCCGAAAAATGTATTCATTAGTCATAAATTTAAAAACTGTTTGTACTAAAACATCTTTATATTAAAAGACTATCTATGAAATATAAAATCAGATTTTGGTTTTTTTTTTTTGCTGTAGAATTACGTCCAGCACCTGGTTATAAATTCCTTGCATAAATAAAAAATTTTCTTTAATATATATGTCTTAAAAATTACATTTGTTGTTTTAAATAGAAAAAAAAATACAGGGATTAAATTTGCATTTGCCTTAATAAAGAAGTATCTACTTTCTAGGTTAGAGTAACATTTAAATACCAAAAAAAAAGATCATGGATTCTGATAGATACAGTGGTCTGGTAAAGTGAAAGAAGATATAACTGTGTGACTTTGGCAGAATTATTCTATGCTCCTCTTAAAGTCTTGGGTTAAAGTCCACAAACATGGAACATCACAGTCCTCTTGGAGCTCTGCTGCAGAGGACAACTGTATGGCAGTTTAAAGAAGCCAGCCCTGGGCCAACAAGAGTACCGTCTTCTTAGGAAAGAAGTAGTTATAAGGTGCAAGATGTATGATTTATACTCCTATTGCATACCCAAGTGAAAGGTAAGTATCCTCTCTTCCTCCTAAAATTCACTAGGGATTCTTCAGTTCAAATATACAAACAATTAGAATCAACGATAGAAGTATGATAAAAATAGCTAACCTTAAGTGAGTGCTTCTTATAAGCCAGGCATTGTTCTATGCCCTTTTCAGGTATTAGCTTCTTGGTCTTCACAACAACTCAGTGAAAAAGGAGTTGTGATTATCTACTTTCCTAAATGCCCTAATTTGTAGAGCTGCTATATGAGGGAATCTTTGTTCAGAGTGAGGCAGTGACTGCAAGAGGCTGGGATCTCCCACCACAGCGCTGCCATGGCTCCAGCCCTGGCCAGTGAGTGGGTCCTCCACTCTTCAGCCACTAGCCCAAGCAGCAAGGGTGAAGTCGACTGTGGTAAGTATTTGTTCAGGATCTTCGTGGTTTCAGCCGCCTGGATGCCACCATCTTCCTTACCAGACAGAGCTTCCTATTTTGATGGGCGAGTCGTCAGTCACTCTTCATGATCTTCAGCTGTATTTCCTCTTTAAGGGGAGGCTCTTGCTCCTTCAGCACTAGGCTTGCCTCACTTTTCATCTCGGAATGTTTTGTTGGTCATTCCCTGAGCTTGAGTTATCTTTACTCTGCCAATGTCTGCTCTTATTCAGACTTGAAAAACTCCAGTCAATTTTCATCTTACCAAAACGTTAGCACCCACAGACCAGGACTCATGTCTGATTTATTCTTTATTCCATATCATCTTCGCAGTATATAGCAGCCTAAATGCTGAAAGAATAAACAGTGGTGAGTAAATGTTGAAAGAATGTGCGAATGACTCCCCTTTGAGAACTTTCTAGACTCAGCAGTTCCCTGACATCTGCTCTAGTACTGATTCTTTCATTCATTAACTCTGCAAATACTCCTTGAGTGACCACTACTTGAAGAGAACTTGAAGTCCTGTACATAGAATGGGAGTATTCATGCTTGAAGACTCACACTTTCTTCATTCATCCGTTTGTTTGTTCACTCAATTAATAAGCATTTACTGAGTACTTCCTATGCTAAGAACATGCCCTGAGTGGAGGCATGGGTGTTAAGAACCATGGATTTATACTGGAAATTCCTGGTTTCCAACTTGACTTCATCACTTATTAGCTTTGTACTTGGGCAACTTTCTTAACCATTCTGGGCCCCTGTTTCCTTATTTGCAAAATGAGGAAAATACCAGTATCAACATCCTCAGTTAGCTGTGAGCATTAAAAGAGATCACACACATTAAGTGCTCAGTAAATCTTAGCCATTAGCTATTATCATTTCCCTGGTAAGTGAAACGAAGAGGAATTAGACATAACCCTTCTCAAGGAACCGACAAATTCATGGGAATATAAATTTTTAGAATATGAGGTACAAATAAAAATGCTAGGGGTGCTCAGATTAAGTAGAGATGATTTACAAGCAGGGAAAATCAGAGACAGCATCATTCCTGGAGAAGGCTGCATTTGGGCAGGTTTGGATACGCAGATGTGTAGGGGAAGGGCGTTCCAGGAAGTGGAAATAGCCCAACAAGTAAATGGAGGTATTAAAGAACAAGCCCATATTCTGGGCTCCTGAGTCACTGGGCAATTAATTTGATCAATTACAAGAGACATAAGGGGGATAGAGAAAGAGGCAATGGTAGTAAAAAGGATCTTGAGAACCAGTGAGTGCGTTTGGGTCCCATTCTATGTCAACTGGGTGTGTATCCATGGTTTTACATGCATCATTCACTAGTTTCATTTTCGACTGTGGATGGGTATGGTCATCTGTATTCAAAACTCTTTAGATTTTAAGTTATTTACGCCTTCCTGTTTGGGAAATTTGATCACCTCCCAATGTGCTTTAAGGTCCTTCATGTCACATGAGTGACTCAGTAGTGCTGTGAAGTCAGCCACATGGGGAGATGAGGAAACTCACATGGACAGGTAAGATAACCTGTCTGTGGCTAGTACTTGGATGGACTGGGATATGAATGTCATGGCTGCTAATTCCAAGACTTTCTGTTTTCTGAGGTGCGGAAGTGCAAATATACTGCAAGATGGAAGCCAAGGCCATGTTGCCTGAGTGGCAGAGAAGAGACATTTTGGTGACAGGGCCCTCCAGCTGGGGATTGTCTCTGCTGCCACTGGCTGCTTTCTTTAGCTGTGATTTGCAGCAGTAAATGCTACGCAGGCTGAAATCAGCTATAGATATTTCCCTTCTCTCCTGGCTTGGCCTGGTGGGTATGTCCCCTCTGGCCTCATCCCAAGTTTCTTAAAGGGCTTCAAAAGAAATAGATATTGACTGAACTCTGGGGTTATTTATAATGGAAATCCAGTTCCTCATTCCTCCTGTCCTCCACAGAAGAGTTGGGTTGTTAATCTGAACCTTGGGGAATCAGAGGCCCAGTTTGCTTTATTTAGCTTTCAGGGCATTAGATTTTTTTCTTTTTTTCTTTTGCAAAGACCTCAAAGTTTCACTGAAGATAAAAGTATCCTATGTCTCAACGTCTTGACCAATTTAAATAACTCACCCTCTTCTCCAAATCCTATCCTCATATTTCACAAAGTTGGACATTCTCCCTTATGTCTTTTCTTAAGTAGTTGCATATAAAGGCATTTTGGGTAAGAACCAACTTATGAGCCTACCCCAGAGGCAATTTACTTAAGTAGTAAATATACACACACAAAATCATTTCAGTGCATTCATCTAACAATTTATCCAGGAGTTTGTGAGGTCCAAGGAGGAGGCTCTGTGACTAAGTGTTCTCTGTTCCCTAGACTTGAACACTTGTCCTTGCACATAATAAGTGCTCAGTCATTTGTTGATTAGTGAATCAGTTAGTAAGCATGCAAGTGTCTCTCCACATGAAGAAGTGCAGAGGGACAACTTGTGGTCAACCACAGTGATTTTCTTTAGCTAGAATTTTCTTATGCTTTTTTGCCTGTTTCCCATCCCTTCTGACACACACACACACACACACACATACGTACGCACAAGTTCACTAGTTATGTTTTAACATTTTGCATGTGTTCTATTGTGCCAGAGACCTTGATTGCGAGTCACTCAAGACATTTGAAAAGTTTTATTTTGACAGATGTAGTATAAAGTATATCAAGTACACTGTGTATATGTCTAAAAAGTTGTCTTTTTACTTAAGAGTTGTGTGACCTTAGTCAAGTTACTTAGATGCAGATCTATAAGATACAGATAATAATGGTACCTACCTTTTGATAATTAAATGAGGTGATAGAGAATAGAGTATTTATCCCAGTCTTTGGCACCTAGCATGTGCTCAATAAACATCTGTTAGGATGACAACAGTGATTTTTTGTCTAGATAAACATCTTGGCACAGTGATATGCATTTATAAGCAATAAGCCAACTTCCTCTTTTTTGGTAAGATGTCAGATAAAAATCCAATAAAAGATTTTAATTATTCATGCACTTATTAGCTATAGACTACCCATTTAATCAACATATTTGAGAAGGCTTACAGTAAAACAGTGTAAACAATATCATCATTAACATTTGGATTAGGAAAAGCATGAATCATTTATTGAAACAAAATAGTTATATAGTCCTTTATTGACTTCCTAATGCTTTCTCAAACATTATCTGTTGTAATCCTTAATTTTCACAACTCTTATTAGGGAGGTATTATTACTTAACCTATATGATGGGGAGTAATGTGACTTGCTCTAGTCCTCACTGTTTAGTATTTGGTTTAGGGACTCAGAAATGTCCAAGAGTCCAAGATCACAGAACCACCCTCCCCAGCAGAAGAGCTAGGAGGTCTTAGTTTGAACTTAAACCCCTGACCAGGGCTGTACTCAGAAGATGTGTTGTTGGATGAATGAACACATCCCCAAGTATAACTCCTAAAGTCAAATGCCATAAAACTGGCATAAAACCCTACCCTGGTTTCACTCTCTTGGTGAAAGATAGGACTCAGGTGAAACTGTTTACCTAGACATGTCCACTCATCCTTTCAGGAATCAGCCTAAGGAACACACGTAATGGCATTTAGTCATCTACTGAGTGGTTTGCATGGAGTCCTATTTACTTTGAGGAATTCTCACACTCTTTATTTCATGCCGTGAGGTGGCGAAGCAGGAATTGTTTGTGACTCACATTTTGCAGAAGAGAAGACTATGGTCTGGGGAAGTTGAGCTCACCCAGGGTGGAGTGGCTGAGCCCAGACTTGAAATCACCCACTGAGGCTCTGGGCCCTTTTCCCAGTGCCCTTTCCCTGTGCGTATCTCTCCCGCCTCCCACAGTCTCAGCCACGCAGGAATACTGCCTGCCTGAGCCCCAGCCATTGATAGTGTTAACACTGGTAGAATCAAGATGATATGACGGTCTTACGATCTACAGGCAGATCTCCACATCAGTACAACTACCGTCGGGTGATACAGCAACATAGCACCTCTGTCTGTAAAATTAAGTTCCCCAGGAGGGAAGGAAAACACTGGTCACTTGTATATACGCTACAACTTGGTAGAATTGGCCGCATGATGGGTGAGAGAGTCAAACTTCTGCATTTTCAAGTCTCCTGAACTTTATCTAGTTGACCACTAGCTCAGCCCTTTTACAGTGCCCTGAAATTTGCCATGCTTGGCAATGATCTCACAGAGACTTTTGACAGTTTTTGTGGTCATTGTTTTTATATCTGAGAAAAAAAAATTTTCCTGATTCGAATTATTCTGTACACATTGCCCAATGAAATAAAGTCAATATACAAAATACATACAAAATATGTAAAAAACTACTCACTCTGAATATTCATTTAATAAATATTTATTGAACGCTGACTATATGCCACACTCACTTCTAAGCCCTAAAGATACAAGAGTGAATGAACATAACAGACAAAATCTGTGAACTCACAGAGCTTACAGTCTAGTGGGAAGAAACAGGCAAGAAAGACACGGAAAGGAAATATAACAGGGATGCTACATGCTATGCAGAACACATTAGGGGATGGGAGATACAGGGCATGGATGTACTATTTAGTGGAGGTGAGATCTGAGCCAAGGCCTGAAGTAAGGAGTGCATCCTGTTGCCATCTAGGGGAGGAGTGTTCCCGAAGGAGGAGACATCATCGGAACGGGTCTTACAGCTGGAGGCTGCTTGGGTGTCCTGGGAACAGCAAGGACGCCAGGGTAGCTGCAACAAAGTCCCTAAGGGGAAAGGGGTAGGAATCGAGGTCTGACAGGCAGCAGGTGAGCCTGTTGGGTCTGGCAGGCCCTGAATGGGACCATGGCTCTGACTCTGAGTGAGACAGGAAGTCACTGGAGCATTCTGAGCAGACGTGTCACACGATCTGACTTGGGTTTCAAATGGATGACCCTGGATGCTACGTGGAAAGTAGACTTGGGAGGTGGGTACAGTGAGGAGAAGAGAGGTGGATGGATAGCCTATTCCAAGAGTTTAAGCCTAAAATGATTGTGGCTTGGACCACAATAGTCCATACTCTTGGCCCCAAATAAAGGAAATCTCTGGGCCAAATTTAAGGCTAATTTATCTTTAAAAGCTTGAACTATGGAAGAGAGTTCAGGAAAATTTAAACACAATTTAAAGTTATGTGACTGTTTCTACCTCTCTAGGGTAATACAAATAAGTATTATCTTTGGTTAGTAAATATATAGGCAACTTCCCCTTCCAACTTTGGAAAATAAAGTAACATTCCATGTTACTTCTCTTGGTTCTTCTATGACTTGAATCATGAAATGGGTTGTGAGCTGAATAATTTAGCCAGTTGTTCAGTGATAAAAGAAGCAAAAGAAAATAATTGTCAGGACTCTACAGAAGTTAATGGTAGAGTATGTTGCAATCAGAAAAGTTGAAGTTCTCTCAGAAATGTAAATATTGTTATCTGAACGTGTGATAGAGGCACAAGTCACCAGATGTGGAGGAGATCCCACTTTGTCCATGAAGAAACTGAGATTCAGGAGGGAGGTAAACTGTCCAAGTTACACAGAAGTTAGTAAGTTTGGCCCAGAACTTGATTCTCACTCCAGCATGATGCCTAATCCATAAAGAGTTTTCCTTATGAATATACTTTGTTGCTAATGCATTAGAGGGGTTGAAGTATCATTCATGGCTCCTCCTATTAAGAACCCCAGTCTCCTCCATTTCTCGCACACCTGACAAGAACCGGCTCCATCCGCATCGTCCTGACCATACCATCTTGGTTCCTTCATCTCCTCTCTCCCTGTCTCACACTCTATCCTCACATAACCCCAAGGGGATTAGCTGCCTTCTGCTCTGTTTTACTTGGGGAATCTGCCTGCCTGGCTTGTACACTCTCACTCCACAGAGAGGGAGAAGCTAAGCAGATGATACCTGGATGTCCTGATGGGTCGGGAGAACTCCCCAATTTTAATGTTCTTGCTCCTTCACAAAACGGAGTCACATTTTCAAGCCCTGGAATTTCAATGTGTGGCTTTGCTCCCACTACTTTATATGTACTCATGCATTAATTTTCTCAGGAAGGAACACAGTGTGAATTTGAATGTCAAAAAATACATAGGATTCTTTTTATTATGTCTATGGTAACACAAATTTGGAAAAAAAAAAAACTTGAAAACAAGGATCAGTCAGCTCAGAAAAGCACTAGAAAGCTAGACCCAGCTCTAGGACTCAGTGGCTTTGTCACCTTCATTGAGGCCATTTTCCTTCAGGAACTCTACCATCTGACCTATGAAATGAAGGGAAGAGGAGATTGGAGTTTGCTGCCAGCATCTGCTGGGGCATCTCAAAGCCTCGTTCCTAAGACTTTACCATGCACATGCCAGACTTTTCTTTACATCCCCAGGCCATTTATGCAGTCCCTTCCTCACCCTACAATCTCAACATCCTCCTTCATAATCTCAAATTCTGTGACTCACACTCAGATGAATCCATATTTACTGAGAGCTTCTCTTGTGCTCACCGCTGTACTGGGCACTGCAAAGTAATGAAAAAGAAACATAAGGCATCATTTCTTCCCTTAAGGAAAATTAATTGAAAGAGAGGCCTTTTGGCATTAGTGAAAATTTTGCATTATAGATTTTTTTAAGGAATGAAGTTTTAGTGTCTCTATGCACCTTTCATAGTTCAAAATAAACCCAGAAAGATCTGCTTAGGAAAGCACTTAGAGGAATGCTTTAATTAATCCACCAAAATGCTTTGAAATGAACAAATCCAGGGCTTTTTGTAAATGGGGGGTTCAGAGAGTCAGAAAACAATTGATTCTCTTAACTATCTCAAACATTTTTGTCATAGTTTTACAATATTAATTTGTTCTATTATGGAAGAAAAAATAACAGTCTAGATATTTTCTGAGGGATCACATTTTCAGAATGATTGGAATCTCAAATCTGAATGAAAAGTACAATCCCTTTGCCTGAAATGCTTTGTTGCTCCATTCTACTTGTCAAAATTATAACCATCTTTGAAGGCTGAGTTCAAATATTGCCTCATTCATCACCATCACCATCATCATCATCGTTCCCTCTTTTAAATCTGCATGGTTGACCGTCTGCGCTGCCTTACAGCACTCATGACCTCTACCTTCCCTCATGGCGATTTGAGTACCTGACATCTTTTGTCCTGGGCTGGGCTCTCTGGAGCAGGGAGCATGTCTAATTCATCTGCTCACACTGTGCCTTGTAAGTAGTAGGATTCTGCGTGATGTTAGAGCAATGGTCTGGTTGCCATTCTGTAATGGATGACTGTATCAGTTGGGGTACAATTTCACCTGTTCTGCAAGAGACCGAAAATAGTAATGGCCGAAACACGTTAGAAATTTCTTTCTTTTTTACATTAAAAAAACTACTCACAAGGAAATTAGGGCTAGTAAGGTAGTTCTAAAATATTTGGAAGCCAGGCTCTTCCTATATTTTTGCTCTGCCATCTCCAGAATATTGCCCTTATCTTCATGGTATAAAATGGGTTCTCTACCATATCTATATTCCAGACCATTGAAAGGAGGAAAGGGGGAGATGGAGGTCCCCCACTTCCACTTAATGCACATCTGGGCAGTTGTACACATTGCTTCCACTCACATCCCATTGAGAACTACATCTTCTGGTCCATTTAGTCAATGGTGTGCTGGATCCCAGTCCCAGGGCATGTGAAGGCCCACTGTGTGCATTTCCTCTCAACTCCACGTTCAGTGAGTCATGTTGGCAGCTTGAAATCAGTCACAGGAGAATTAACACCACAGAAATTGGCAAATGCTATGAATCAAGGCTTTTGTCTCCTTCCATGAGAGCTGATTATTAAAATTTACTTATAATCTGCTACACCTAGCTGCAAGAGAAGCTGGAAAATGTAGTCTTTTTTACAACTCCTTGCTCCCAGATATGGAATTGTCTAGCTAACAATTCTGTATATGGGAGGAAGGAGTTGTATTTCTATAGAAAAAGCTAAGGAAGAATATTTGTAAACAATTAGAAGTCTCTTTAAACATGACACCATCTGGGAATAGAGAAAAAGAAAATTGGAAAACCTGTTTTTAACTGAGAGAGTAGATCTATCTGTAAGTGTATGTACTTGCAGCCTTTCCGCTGCCAACTTCTAGCTGTGAAAGACCACGCTAGAGAGAAGTTAAGCTTCTTTGTGTGAGCTCAAGGTATAGGTCTCTGGGCAGAGGTTACATGAGCCAAATTCTGCTCATTTTTGACTACTTGTACCATCCAAAAATGCAACACTGGTTTCCATCACTGCCAGTGTCCAGGGAGGAGCTGGATGATCATGTACAGGGTTTCCATAGAGGAGATTTCATTGTGACTGGAGGTTCCCCTCACCATCTCCAAGTCTCTGTTCATGCTTCAGATACTCTTCCTGACCACTCAGATTCTTAGGGCTTCCAGTACTTTCCTTTGTTACACTTACCACGGCTGTAATTATTACTATACTAATTCAGTCGATGTCAGTCTCCTCAACCAGACTGCAAGAGAAGCAACTGAGTTGTTTTACTCGCCGTTGTGTCTGCTACATGGAGCAAAGGGCATGGCCACTAAGGGCACTCATTAAATGTGTGCCAAATGGAGGCTGAATGCTGTGACATATCATTTGTGAAAGTGCCTTGTAAACTGCTCACAATAATTATTCTTTAGAAATAAGATACTGAGATACAAAACAGAACAGAAAGCAGGTGAAGGAAGTGGCAGTAAATACTACCAGACATCTAGAAGGAACTGAATTTGATTGTAAGTTTCCTGGAACTAAGTACAAAAAGAGAACACACTGGGTTACTGAATTTTCTTTTTCTAATGAGATATGACTTGTGAAGTCATCGGCAGAGGCCAAGTTTCCCTAGTGATTTATTAAAATGAGACCATTGTTTCCTCCCAGTTAATGTTTAAGCATGATCAAATTTCTCCTAACTTAAAAAAAAAAAAGAAGAAAACACAAAGAACAGAAAAGAAACGTGCCTTGTCAGCTGTCCGACCCATCCAGATTCCTTTGTATATGATGTGCGCTGTCTCCACTTCCTCACTTCCCAGTCATGGTTCAGCTCACTGGAGTCTTGCTTCTGCTCTGACCATCCTACGGGAGCTGCCGTGCTGAAGGACCATAGTAAATGTGTCTTGGCTCTATCTTGACTTCAATCTTTTTCTTTTTTTAAGATAGATTTTATTCATTTTTTAAAATTTTTGTTTATTTATTTTTGGCTGCATTGGGTCTTCGTTGCTGCATGCAGGCTTTCTCTAGTTGCGGTGAGCAGGGACTACTCTTCGTTGCGCTGCGCGGGCTTCTCTTGTTGCAGAGCATGGGCTCTAGGCGCGCAGGTTTCAGTAGTTGTGGCATGTGGGCTCAGTAGTTGTGGCTCGTGGGCTCTAGAGTGCAGGCTCAGGAGTTGTGGCACATGGGCTTAGTTGCTCCACAGCATGTGGGATCTTCCCGGACCAGGGATTGAACCCGGGTTCCCTGCCTTGGCGGAAGGATTCTTAATCCCTGCACCACCAGGGAAGCCCTCTGCTTCAATCTTTATTGCAGTAGACATTTCGTAATTATTAGAAACTCTTGCCCCTGCTAGATCATGTCCCTTGATTCTGTGACACAAAACTGTACTGGTTTCCTTCCTAGATCCTCTTTCTCAGGCTCTTTAAAGGACTGTTTGAGCTCTGTTCTTCCAGTAAGTTTTGGCATTCCTCGGGGTCTTGAAATTTTTTCTTCGACCCTTTCCTCTTCTCACTCTACATAGCCTCCCGAGGAAATGTTATGGACGCTAATGGCCTTAATTACTCTCTAGATCTTAACGACTCCTGAATTTTGATATTTAGAATGGATGACCCACCCGACTTTCAAACCCACATATTTAACTACCCTGTGGATATCACCTTGAATTCAGCATGCCCCAAATACAGCCCATATTTTTCCTTCTTCTTAACCTTTTCTTCCTCACGTGTGCCCCATCTCAGTGAAGGGTTCTCCCTTCCACCCAGTGTCTCAAGATAGAAATCTTGTCATCCTCTTTAACTCACCTCTCTAACTCCTCATCCCCCCAACACTCAACCAGCTAGTCCTATTAACTCTCCTTCCTAAATATCTCTCAAATCAGTCCACTGATCCCTATCACCAATGCTGCTACCTTAATGCAGGCCCCTGGATTTCTGTCACAGCTCTTAACCAGTGATGTGCTGGTCTTACCCCAAGTCTGTGTTAGGTCCACTCTACATGGCACTGTCTCTGGTGTATTTTAAGGATTTTTAAACCAGGGTACAAACCAAGTCAACAGGCTTTTTCTGTAAAGGGACAGATTACAGATAAGAAATATTTTTGTCTTTGTAGGGCATACGGCCTCAGTCAGAGTTACCCAGCTCTGAAGTTGGAGAGGGAAAGTGGGCACAGACACTACACAAACTAGGGGCGTGGCTCTCTTCCAATAAGACTTTATTCACAGATGCAGATGGTGAGCCAGACTTGGCCCATTGGGCATAGTTTGCTGACCCCTGGTCTAAAAAGCTAAGCTAGTATGTTCTCATCCACCTTTGTATGCACACTGCAGACACAGCACTTGACATACAGGCTCCTCTATGAAACTTTGTTGGATGAATGAGTGAATGGAAGATGAACTAATAAGGATGGACCTTTTTCCTCTGTGGCCATATCTCCTTGGTCACAATATTCTCCACATGCATTTTATGTAGTCAGTGAACCCCCATGAGGGGGTTTTCATCTGGCATGCTCATCTACACGTTTGTGTGGAGCAAATACCGTCTCAGAAGTTTTGGTTCCTTTGGTGGTAGTGGTCAAGTTTTAAATCCTTTGTCACTACTTCCCAACCGTCCCCCACAGCACAGTGTTTTGTTTTTTTCCTAGGTATGATAGTTAAATGTTGGATTCTCCAGATGCCCTTCATATCATCATTATAGACTTTAGTCATTTTATTTGTGTGTGTATAGATTAGTCATTCCTTTGTTCCTACTTATTTAAACCTATCTTAAAACCTTTTTTGAGCAGGTAAAATATCAGAGAAAAAAAAAAAAACTCAGTTAAATCAATGAACAAAGCACTGATTAAGCAGAGGGCACAGGTGAAGTTCCAGTGTGCAGTCAGTGGGGACACAGATAACTCAGATAACGTATTGTCTCTGAAGGGCTTATAATGCAGAAGGGAGATAAGAAGGTGAGCAAATAATTTCAATACAATGTAGAAAGTGCTATGTCCTTTGAGGAAGGGATCAGCAAAGTACTCTGGGACTTTGATAGGAAGTGAAACTTGTCTTTAACCAAAGAGACCAAAGCATTCAAGCTGGACATGGAAAGGTAGGTATTCGGGACACTGATATGTCACTAAAGGGTCTTCGAGACAGAGGAAAGAATAGGCACACCCACAAGTTACTAGAAAGCAAGTTTTAATGAAGCTACGTCCAGGGACCGGCTGATAAAAGTGCAGCCAAATCCCTTCAAGGAGGTGCCAAGTCCATTCTGGTCTGGAATGCATTGATAATTGGGACATTATGCTCAGAGACTGCAAATTGACATTCTGTCGTCATCCCTCTTGGAATAGAAACCCTGATCCTTTCAAGTAATTAGCACCAATTTGGAGCTTGTGTGCAAAAATAAATCACAAGTGTCCAAAAACAGATACATTAAGTTCAATGGTTAGGAAGCAAACGTTCTTATTAGCTCCGCCTACATCAACAAAATCAGAAGCAATTAGCATTTAAAAATAGAAGAGACAAGAAGAGTTCACAGTTCCCATTGGAAAATTATTATTTATATAAATGTCCACAATGATGACCTCCATGCACCCTTCCTGACCTCAGTCACGTTACTGCAATGGCTAAAGGATCCGTTTTCTTTTGTGAGGGTTAGGGAGGAGAGCCATGATTCTGTGTGTATTGTCCTGGTTGAAACAGAGGTGTGTGGCCTCTAGCACCCAAACAGGTAGGGCTCCATCTCCTCTTCACTGGGCCTCACCCCATCCTCTGCACGGACGAGAAAGGGATCTACTGTGTCTTGAAATGCTCAGCAGATCTGCCCCCAGAAGCCCACTTGCATGCAGCAGTGTTGACCTTCAGCCATGGGACACCTGCCTGCTGGAGAAAGCCTCAGTGGTCCACCCTGAGGAAGGGTGGCAGCTCCCAGGAACCCAGCAGTGCACGCTTTGTAGTGGCCCTTGACGCACTGTCTAGGACATGGAATGTCTTCTCACCATTGGCATTCGGTGTCAGACTGCAGAGGCAAACTGAGCACGGAGCACCTGAGGGACTGAGGTGTGATAAAGAGCACTGGCCGCTGGCCAAACAGGACTCTAAGTCCAGGCTGTGTCACTAACTTGCTCTGTAAACTTGGTCAAACCACTAGCTCTTTCTGGGCCTCATTTTCCTCATCCTTAAAATTAGGGGCTGAACTGGGTTATCTTTTTGCTTTATTCCATATGTTTTTTTTTTACCCTTTGAAAGCTCAAGTCCTTTTCTGCCTCTTTTTATCCCCCTGCTTGGAAACATGCAGTGAATGGCAGGCTGGAAGGTAAGGTGTAGGACGCAAATATTTTTCTATTCCTCAAAAATGTGTGAAAATATACCCCATACTCCCTTCCCCCCAAAGACTGTGGCTTTAGGAACACAGGTCCGGCAAGGAAGACACAGAAGGTCCACTTGGCAGGGCCAGGGCAGAACCCAGCAGATCGCCATCAGCCTAAGAAACAAACGTCACATTTAAAGTTGATGGGGCGGGGGGGACTTCCCTGGGGGCGCAGTGGTTAAGAATCCGCCTGCCAATGCAGGGGACATGGGTTTGATCCCTGGTCCGGGAAGATCTCACATGCCATGGAGCAACTAAGCCCATGCACCACAACTACTGAGCCTGAGCTCTAGAGCCCGAGAGCCACAACTACTGAAGCCCACGCACCTAGAGCCCATGCTCTGCAACAAGGGAAGCCACCGCGATGAGAAGCCCACGCAACGCAACTGGAGAAATCCCACACACAGCAACGAAGACCAAGCACAGCCATAAACAAATAAAGCTGATGGACTTTGGAATCATTATGGGCTGAAGGAGGAAAGATTTGCTCAAAGTGGCAAGTTAAAGACAACTGTGATTCAACTTATTGGCTCCCAATCCTCTTTCTACCATGTCTTTCTTCCTCTGGCTTTGGTATTTCTAACCCGTAACCAGAGCCTAGGGACTGATGACATGTGTCCACTTTAAATAAAAATACCAGTTTTCTGTAGGGGTGGGGAGTGGATTAAATCTTTGACCATTAGTTTTTGTTAGGGCATCACTCATTGTTTCACACTTTCCCTCCTAATTTTTCATTTTTCTCCCTTGTAATTAATACCAGTTTCCCCAACCACCTTGCACACACACAAACGTTTTTCCTTGTTTTGCAAAAATTAAGAGTTGAGCTAGCTCCTTCTTGGGTATCTTCCCATCTGCCAGTCAGTCTATATTCCAACACCTCGTCCATACTTTCCTCGAGGTTTCTAATTTCCCTATGTACAGATCCATCTCCTCTGATAAGTCATAAGCTCTTTGAGAACTGGGAACATCTTTGGATTTCTGTTTCCAAGGTCAGAAATGCTGCTCAGTTGTTGATTGAATACATTCATGGAAGAAAGAGGCACTTCATCCGTATCCAGATTGTGCCCTTGAAGGACCTCAGAGTGATGATAAGCTTAGCAGTGGCCTCCATTTCATCCTTTATGAGGAATCAGAAAAGGTCAGAGAATGGGCAAATCTGGCTTGGCTTCATTGGATTTCCTACCTTATGTCTCTATGGCTGTAAACTCATCAAAGAGCACTCCTGGGTGGCCAGAGTACACAGAGGGACCCTGCCCAGGCTTAGGAGACGGGGAACAAGAGCAAGAAGCCAACTCCTAAACTTTGGGTTGTCAATCTCAGCATGAGGGCATCCCAGAGCCAACCCCCCACTGACTTTGGCCAGGGACCTAGGTCTGTTCACTGTGCATAAGCATTTGTCAACCTGGCCATTGGGAGGGGATCCTGGCAACAGACAGGCACCAAGGGTGGTACCTGAAACAATGTTGGATCGAGGGGCCTTTTTACTCAGAAGCTTGGAGGAGGAGAAGGAGAGGGAGATAATATAAAAACCCATGTGACTTCTGTCCAATGGTACAGGCAAGAGAGAAAGGAGAGGCTTCTTAAATGGTAGTGAAGAATGAGATGGCACAGGGATGAGGGAGTGAGAGAAAGTCCTTGTGGACAGGAGATAGAGGAAGAGTCTGGACTGAGGCTGGAGGAGTGAGAGACAGATATAAGGAAGACTGAGAGCAAATACATATGGGAAGGAAGGAAATGCGGGAAGAAAGGAGGGAGGGAGAAAGGAAGGAAGGAGGGAAGGAGAGAGGGAACAAATGAAAGGACATTAAAATGCTAAAAAGAGAGAGGCACAGACATCAGGAGAAAAAATCAGAACTAGGTTGGGAATGAAAGAAAACTGTGAGGAGAGAGAAGAGGGAGGCAGTGAAAGAGTGTGTGTACACACACAAGACAGGGACAACTTAACGCCAACCTGACCTTCCCAGCTCAGAAAAATTTCATTTGTGAGCCTGGCACAGGAAAGATCTGGACAGAGAAGGAAATGGGCTGACTCCTGCCCAGGGCCTGTCGGAGGAAACAGATCAATTAACCTGGGTGGGGATCTCCTGTGCCAGGCCTGGCACTGCCAGCTCTCAGTGCCCAGCTAGGCCAGGCCAAGGACTCTCATGTGATCCTTGAGCTATTAAAAGGCCATCAGCTGCGGGGCAGAATCAGCTTTTTATGCTGAGAAAACCCCTCTTCCCATGCGGACATCACTTCCGATGGCCCAGCATCCACCTCTCAGCCAGGCCCAGCCCTGGACCCAGTAAACCCGCACCCCTTGGCCTGGGGATACTGACCATGGGCAATCTGAGCAGGTTTCGAGGACCTTCTGGGGTCCAGCACAGCTTGGAACATCTGATTGATGAAGTGATCTTAGGGCGTATTTGTGGGTGGGGCAGGAGGTGTCTGGGGCAGAATGTTCCCTTAGATCTTGGATCACTGGGTGCACGTTATAGGGAGAAAGATTTCAGCACGAGGAAGGACTTTGAAATCAATGCTAGACAAAGCTGGATTCATTAATTTGTACATTTGTTATTTTTCCAACAATTTTTGAGCATCTACAATGGGTGGGGCATTGTGCTAGAGGCTGAAGAGTTAAGTAAACACATCCACTGGCCTCAGGGAGAGAACAATGGCGACTTTGCTTTCTCTACCCAATTTAACAGTAGGAAGGTAGGCGTGGAGTGTGTTGGGAGCACGAAGGTGACTGATCCTGTTTCCAGGACAAGCAAGTTTTCCAGGAAAAGCAAGTTTTCCAGGAACTGCACATTGGAGTACAGCCATAAAGGTTGAGTAGGATCCACGAGGCAGAGAAAGTGGAGGAATCCTAGACCAAGAGAATCACAGGAAGAAGCTGCAAAGTGTGAAAGGGGAGGTGGCTTACCTGGGGGATGAACTGGAGGAAACGCCTTAGTAGACGCGCTGGCCTCTCTGGAGATAAAGGTGGGATGGAGGTGGGTCCAGATAAGGACAGACAAATATAAAGGCACAGAGACACCCCAAATTTTATTCAGAAGGGAGCTTAGAGATGATGGAAGTCATCTTTGTGCTTGTTACACAAGTTTTTAGTTTTAATGTGAGCGTTTGTGTGTGAAATAGGCTTCATTGACGAGAATCCAGGGTTGGACACAGAAGAAGGAGGCGTGACAGCAACTCAAACAATTTCAAACTGGGGACTTCCCTGGTGGTCCAGTGGTTAGGACTCTGTGCTTCCACTGCAGGGGGCACGGGTCTGATCTCTGGCTGGGGAACTAGGATTCCGCAAGCCGCGTGGCGCGGCCAAAAATTAAAATAAAATAAAACGTTCAAATAATTTCAAACTGAATATGTGATTCCTCTTCTCTGAAGAGACCTGCTAGGCTGTCTTTACTGACTGCGTTACCTCGAGTGGTGGCCCCCAGCCTCCGGCCTTCTCAGGGTTTTTTCTCTGCCTTCTTTCTCGTCTCAAGTCTTCACCCAACCCTCCAGACTGCCCGCCCCAGGCACAGAAAATTCTCTCTGTTGGGTCTCCTTTAGGTAACAGTAAGTAATCGGAGAACAACAAAGCCTCCTGTTTGCCCAGATCCTCCTTCCTTAGAGGGCAGATGTTAGTTTGTATTTGAAAAGTTCTAAATGCCCCCCAAAGTAAAAATTACCCTTATGCAGTTCTTTTAAAAAATTACATAATGAACTTAAAGTTTCCTCCTTCAGTCTGTTAGCATTTATCAGTCAAGATATCTTCCCAAGTTAAAGCAAATATATCTCCCTCTACATATATATATACATGTACACTCACACACGTATTTATAGAAAAGAAATTATGCCTTACATATTGATCTGTTTTTTAATTTAAAAATATGTTGTGAAAAAACTTCCAACCCCGTACTTCATATGCAGTCTAGTCCATAGACTAGATAGACCACAAGTTTTCAACTCTTTTCCTGTTGATAGACATTGATGACGCTTTAACCTGTTTGCTTGTAAATAACGCTGCCGCAAACATCCTTGCGTGTGGATCCTGACGTGCCCTCGTTATGATCTCTATGGGATGGATTCCTGGAGTTAGGTTGTTAAATCAAAGACTATGCACATTTAAAATCTTACTAGGAATTACCTCATTCCTGTTGAAGAGTGTTGTACTAGTTTACACTCCTACGGACAGTAGAATGGGACGGCCTCTTTCACACTTGCCCTCCAGCACGGGAACTGCCTCCGCATTTGCCAGATGAGGAAATGGCTTAGAGAAATGAACAGTTCTGATAACACACCTAGGTATTGGCAATGCTGGCACCAAGATTTCAGATCTGCTGTCACTATAAAGTGAGATAATGCGCGCAGAATATTAAGGAGCATGCCTGGTACAATGTAAGTGCTCAATAAATGTTGGTCGTGGCTGTGATTAAAGCACACTGCCACAATAGGGACCCATCAGAAGCTTTAACAGCTGCCCAGCCTGGAAGATGAATTGGAGAGGAGAGAGGACAGAGGCTCAGGTGGCTCCTCCCAGGCTGGGTGGAATGCCCCTTCTCCTGTTCTCCTAGCACTCTGTGACTGCCTCTTCATGACATTCCATTTAATTAGTTGATTCATCTTTCCCCATAATACTGTCCCTGAAGGACAAGCAAGTGAGAAGGTGTGTTCTCTGAGCTCAGAGACTGATGACCTATGAGCTAGGATGCTGTCATCCTCCTCAAATACCCCAAAGAAGTTTAAAGTGATAAACGTCTGAGTTTGAGATTCTCTCACTCTGTTATATGTTTAACGCCTGAAAGTTACAAAAGTGCTTTTACATCATAAAGTATAGTGTGGCTTTTTTTGCTTGTGACTCTCCTCTCCTCAATCGGGATGCAAACTCTTTAAAGTAGGAATTATATCTTGAACTTATTTTCTCTTCCACCGTGAAAACTAGTGTGTTGAGGGGCACACAGGAGACACTCAGTACATACAAAGTGGGGGACAATAACAAGCCTGGTTTTGGGTCTTGGAGGAGGGGTAGGAAACTGGTTAAGGAAACCAGTCCCTTTGCTTTAGAGTCGTGACTCATAGATGTTGATTGACTAAACCACCAAGTGGCTATTTGTCTAAAAGTCAATTTCATCTTTGCAAAGTAATGAATATACCCTTGGAACTACCCTCAGAACGATGCTAGCCTCTCTCCTGCACATTCACCAAGGCATGCCCCACATTCTTCAGCTGCAAGTTTTGCATCTGGGTGGGCCAGAGAGGAATGTCTGGGGAAATGGCATTGTAGAAGGCAACAGCCACTGGAAGAATTTGGCCCCAAAGCCAAGGACTCCTCATTCAATATGCATGATTTTCAGAATTCCTATTTTAATCAGCAAAACGGAAATGAAATTCCAATGTAGCTTTTAGTTAAAAAAAAAAAAAACAAATTACAAGTGGTATATGATATTCATGCATACCATTTCCTCTGAAATTCTTTTTAAGAATTGAAGAAAATAACCATATAACATACTGGAAAGAACACTAGCCTAGGCGTCCAGAGATTTAATTTCATGCCCTAAATTTATCACCTAGTAGCTGTGTGATCAAAAGCAGTCAGTTCCCCCTTCTTACCTTATTTCACTCATGTATAGAATGAGTGAGTTGAGGACAGGTAAGCTCCCCTCCAGCCTCAATAATAAACGAGTCCATAATTCCCTGCTTAGTGTTGAAGGTCCGTCCAACCATCTGTCCTCTCCACAAATATTTGTTGAATTCCTACTTGTGTTATGTCTATATGATTTGAGCCCTTCTGATTTGCATTGATAGGTTGACAGCGTCATCACCCTTCCGAGAACCAAGATTCAACATCTTGAGTAAATTCTGACCCCTCCCCCTCTCTCACCCTCTTCACCTTCCACCAGTTCCCAATGTTTGTTCTTTCTCTGTGTCTATCTCTGGCCCATCCTACCTTTTCTTCCTGCCCTTCATCCTATCCCTTCATCCTATCACTCTTCTTCCTGCCTACTAGCTCTCACCTGAGCTGTTGCAAAAACGTCCTAAGTGGTCTCCCAGCCTCAATAATCTTCCTTCTCAATCCACTTGCATGCTCTGCCCAGAGTTATCTCCAATCTTTGATTTTAATCAATATTTTTGGAAGGTTTGTTGTGCATAGTCACTCTCCCTGGACCCTTCAGGAGTTCACAATTCAGAGAGGAAGGCAGGCAAAATTAAAGAATAAGTACAATCCGATCTGGAACTGCAAGAGTGGAGGATCTAACACTGCTCAGTGTTGGATTTCTTCCTCTCCTCTCACAGAACTTTCTTCCTTAGTCGTTCCCTCTTCCATGTACCTCACAGCACTTTTTCTCATGCCTCTAGCGTCTCACTTATCACATCCTTTTACCGTTCATTCTCCACTTGTCTCTCTCCTTGACTAGACTGTGAACTCCGTGATGATGGGGATCTAATCAACTTAAGCCAGGCTTCCAAGTTAGAACCCTTCAGTGGCTCCTTTTTGCCCTCGGGTGGAAGTCCAAACCTTCATACTGAGCACTCAAAACCCTTAAGAGTTTAGGTTTAACTATGTTTCCAACTAACTCTGCTCATCAGCCCATATCCAATCCCACTTCAATCCCAAACCCTCTTCTATTCTTTCCAAGAACTTTTGCAGAGAATCAGATCCACTTGTTCAGAATTAATTTTCACCTGTTCCCGAATACTTCTTATAGCGAAGGTCCTAACGCATCTATGTCTATCTTCTGCAGAGATTTTGTGAACCTTCTATCTACTTCCTATATGATGAGCTCTTGGGGGCAAGTGCCCACGTCCCTTGGGTTCTTGGATCCTTCAGAGCACAGGGCCTACCTAAGCGCCTGGCACTTGGTCAGACTCTGTCCTGAGTAGTTGCCACCTGCCAGGCACTGCACAAGCTCTGTGACATTTCATCTTCACAGCAGACCTGGAAACTGGGCTCCAAAACAGGCTAAGTAAAACCTGGTCAAGGCACCAGCAGGTACGTGATACAATTTAGATTTAAACACAGGTGCCTCTTAACAACCAGGCTACACTGCTTCCCTACGGGGAGCCCCAGTAAATGTGAAATGGTTTTGCAGCCACTTGGAGAAGAGGTTGAAGATATACTCAACAAGCATTTCCTAGTCAGCTAGGGAGATTTCTATTGGCTTTTTGAATGAATGAGTTGGCCCTTGAAGACTGAAGAGGAATCCGACAAAGAAAAAAGGTAAGAGTATTCTAGTAAGAGAATAAAATGTGAGCTAAGTCCCTGATACAGTGAATAAAGGGTGTTTCGGGGGAGGAGAGGGGAGCTATTTAACTGATTCACTTCCCCAGCCAGACGGTAAGCAATTGAGGAAAGGAAACGTCTTGGTCTGGCTCAGGGCTGTATGTCTATTGCCCATGGCAGACTCTAATACAGAGCACATGTCGAATAAATATTTTGTATGAATGAATCTACTCAACAAATACTGTCTAAGCGATTTCTCGTGTGCTCATGCAATTTTAAACTCACTCCCGGCCTAGAAGAATTTATTGTCTTTATCAAGTCTTTAAAAGCCCAAACCCAAACTTTCAGCCCCTGAAAGTGAAACCTCCAGTCCCTAGAAAGTTTCACTGACTGGCTGAGTAAAAAAACATTAAACCAACAGAACAAGCTATGAAAAATCAAATAAGAAAAAAAAATTTTTTTCAGTTCCAAGAAACTTAGGTATTTTCAGTAATGTGCCTCCTGAAAGGAAGCCTGAGGGCTCAGATGGTGTCAGTTTCATTTCCAGTAGAGAGCTTTGACCTTCTGTCTCCTAAGGAGAAAGGAAAAGGCTCCCACCTCCACCCTGCCCAGCAGCTGTGCCAGGGGCCTGGGTCTGAAGACACAAAGGGAACTGAGGCAGAATCAAAGAGGTTCTTCTCACATTGTATTAGGTTGTTTCCCATCTCCTTGTTCTGTGTTACAATAAGCTATAAGCATGTCTGTGTCCGTGAGCATATTCAGATCACAACATTTGTTGAGTCAGTGAGTCAGATAATGGCTCAAAGCAGAGTTGGTAAGCGGGAAATTTAGCATGATGAAGTAGAAAATGCATTCAACTCGGGACAGGAGGACAGGCCTGTTCCTCCTCCACCACATACGAGCTGGTGACCCTGGGCAGTCACCTGCTTACTCTGGACCTCAGTTTCCCCTTTCATTTCTGGCATATTTGGTAGATCCTCATTATGGTAGGAGGGGAAAAAATCCATGAAAACATCTATGGATGTTTTTTAAAAGGAGACATTCATGGAAAGCTCCTTATGTACACGGGAATCTGGGAATGGAGGGTTTTCCTTTTACTCTAACCTGGGGCTTCCCAACCTTGGCTCAGTTAATACTTGAGGCCAGACAATTGTTTGTTATAGAGGGCTGTTCTTTCCATTGTAGGACATCTTGCAACATCTCTGATCTCTACCCACCGGATGCCAGTAGCATCCACTTCCCTCTCCCCAGTTGTGACCACCCAAAATGTCTCCAGAAATTGCCAATTATTCCCTGGGGGCAAAATCACCCACAGTTGAGACCCATAGGCCCTGAGTTGCATTCCCAACTGGGAATGACAGATTCCTTAGAATAATGTGGCTGAGGATGGACTTGGGAGGGTGTGGAAACTAGGCACAGTGTCTCCCTTCACTTGTAAGGGCCTGGGGATGGGACATCTCACAGAGCTCAGGAAAGTTAGAAGTGCGTGGGGTCTGGAGGCAGGAAATTGGCATCTGAGTCCCTACATTATTGCTGGCTGGCTTTTTGGCGTTCACCATACTGCTAACCTTTCTGAGCCTGAGTCCCTATGAATCTGAAGGAATTGGTATCTCTCCTCCACGCATCTTCCTCCCATTCTGTCAGCCTCCACACACACCCCCAAAACATTGTTAAGAGGACCAAAAGTTATGTATATGAAAGACACTGTGAGCTAAAAAGTCAAACATGTGTTATTGCTCTAAAGGTTTGTTTTCTCTAAGAGAGCACAGAAAAGGAAATCTATTCCTGGATAATTTTTCTGTCAAGAGCAGTAATGGTACCATTGCAGGTACCACCACAGCAATAACGAGAACAAATAACAGAGAATATTTAGGGAATTACTGCCACATTGCCAGCTCCAACACTGGATTTCCACTCCGCCATGAATTCGTTAGCAGTTTTCGAGTAAAAATGAAAAGTCTCCTCAAAGAATGTGTCATGGTATTTATTAGGCAAAGGTGAGGATGAGCCTTTAGCTGTTCAGTACCTGGAAGTACCTTGGCCCTGGGCTGACTCTTCAACAAGGCTATCAGCCTGGAAGATGCCTCAGGGACTCCTATCTTTGACAACAGAGAACTTCAGAACTAAGAGAGGCTTCTGAAGCCTGGTGGTTCCTCAGAGTGGGAGTAAAGGGGCTCCAGTCATGGTCAGGCCTGGAGTGGGTGGCCCTTCCAACACCTCAGTCCAAAAGCCAAATCAGGGGGGTGGTCCAGGGTGACTCTCCAGGAAGCTCAATTATCTCAGAAACAATCTAGAATTTCAGAAACCTCTCAGGTCGAAGGGACAGGTTCAAATTAGAAGGAATGATGTAACACACACTTGCACGTATTTTAGCATATGGACCACTTTTTCATCCTTTGGGGGAAGTATAGAATAGCGGCTAAGGGTGCTCACTTCTGAGCCCTGAGTGTGTATCTTGGCTCTGCTCCTAGTTAGTTGTGTGTCCGTGGGCACCCAGTGGGTGCTTTGTAAATGTTAGCTGTACTGTTTGATGTGCTACCTGATGCGCACAGCAACCTGTGAGGTCAGTGGTGTGATCATCTTCACACTGCAGATGTGGACACTAAAGTTCAGACAAGTGTATCCCCACAGAGCACCCCCCGCCTCTTTGCTTTCCTCTTCGCCTTAACTCACTCTTTCCTCCATCTCTGCTATCTAAATGCCATCTGTCCCTCGAGCCTGTTCACGTGCTAGCTCCTCTACATGTTCTGCCTTCAGAGTTACTCTCAGTTTCCTCCAAGCTCCACAGCATTTTGCTGGTATCTCTGTTACACCAAGACACTCACTTGGGCCATGGTGGGCAAGAGAAAGGACCAAGATAAGGCCATGACACGTGGCAGACTGTGACAAAGACTAGAGAGAAAAGCTCAGATGAAGAGCTCAGGAGGGTCAAAGGAAAGAAGGTTTCCTCCCTGAAGCATGCCTTTCCGGCTTCTCCCATCTGTCAGTCTTTATACGGCATGGTACCTTTTAAAGGCCTCATCACTTCTGGTTCCAATGGAAGTTAACTCCGTATATGCTCTCTCCCTCCTGCTCCGGAGCATCTTAGGGGGCAGAACAGATTCACTTCCACATCCCCCATCGCACATGGCTAAAGGTTGCAAGCACTTAAAAACGCACACAGCTCTGAACTGAAAAAAGCTTGCTGACAGTGGGTGATGGTGCTGGATGACGGCGGAGATGATAGCGATAACAGGGAGGTTAACTGAACCGAAACCCAGCCGTCACGAAGGGTGATGTACGCACGATGTTTCGCTATGACTGAGTGAACAACAGGAGATCCATGAATCAGACCTAGAAACATAGCCCACTCACTGGCAAACTGAGAAGAAACTGGAAAATGGAAAAGGCATTTGGGTGGGGACTATCTTATCAGCTTGGGCCTCATCTACAGATTAATGTAGCAGTGGCCTATGGAAATGTTTCCTCTGACTGTTTAAAAAATGTAACTTTCACAGTCATTGAAACAACGTTATTTATTATGATTGTTCATTGAGGAAGATATATAAAAGTATCCAAAGGTACAGATAAGAGAAACAACCTCATCATAGCAAGTGGGGTACTATTAAATTTCACTGTAGTTCTCTTGTTCTACCTGTTTGATTTTATGAAGTTGAGACCATACTGACTGCTTATTACAAACCATTTTAACTTTATTTTTAGAATAAATAACACATACATAAGGTACACAGATTAAAAGTCACGAAAGGGCGGGCAGGGAAAAGTCAGTCTCTCTCTTGCTCTTGCTTCTCACCACCCAACTTTCTCCCAAGTCTCCCCGATCTCCTTCGAGAGGAGTCCGATGCTTATCCCCCGTCCATTTTTTTGAGTGAGTTAATAGCCCTTAGTCCTTCGAGGTTCTCAGGAACCAAAAATTGTCTGTAAGAACAAAACATGTCCCTGATATAATGTATCTGTGCTGATAAAAGATACAATTATACCACCTGGATGCCAGTTACATAATCAGAATTATATCCCGCAAATCTTCCTAAAGAGCGTTCTTAACTGACAAAGGCAGTTGCAGGTTCTCAACAGTGACACACTCCCTCAACAGATCTCTGTCCCAAAGACTTCCCTGAATCGTCACAAAGCTCAGAACTTGAAATCAGAGTCTGTGTGTCTGGACTGCAGTGACTAAGACACATCAACCCCAGGCGCCCATCCCTACAGGCAGGCCTCTCTTTCTCCCAAGCTCAGACCTGGCAAGGCCGTCCTCATCTTGTTCTGCCCTTGGGAGATTGCTGGGCTGGGACGTGTAGGAAGAGTGGGTGGGGGAATCCCAGTTCCAATGAAGCAGTTTTTTTAAAACTCATTTCCTTAAATTCTGGCTCAAAATAGAGAAAGCCACTCTATACTTACCAAACTCTGTCCTCGTCAAACTCACCACCCCGCCCTACACGCAGAGAAGTGGAGGAGTGGCCCAGGGTTTTTTCCTGGAGATCTGGTGACACATGCTGCTCCAGGGGCTTACAGGGTCACAGATCCTCCCACTCTGAGTGTGTGCTGGCCACCACCTCATTGTGGATTTTCTCCCCTGTAGGCAGTTGCAAGAGTTTTTCAGGAATCGGCTATGATTTGCAAGTTGGTTTGCCAGGGCAGTGAATCTTCTTTTCTCTCCCTCCTCGCCTGCCTCCCAGGATCCATCTGATAAAGTTACAGCAGCATCTTGGATTCACAACAACCCCGCCAGCTCCTCACTGAACAGCACGTCGTCTGGCAACAGGAGGCGCTTGATTACATTTGGCTGGAGCGCCGGCATCACCTCCAGTTGTCCCTGAATTGGAATCGATGGGCCTCACGCGCTGCAGCCAACAGTTTGCCTTCACCCACTCCCCTCTCTCCAATGAACCTTCTTCTGGGACAACAAGAAACCTACGTGCCATCCTGGGTGAGAGACGAATGGGAGCTGCGTCCCAGCATCGAATCCCTGGAGTGACAGGGAAGGGCAGACTCGGAGGGGTTCCCGACAGCAAGCCATGCTTCAAGCATTTCTAGAGAGACCCCCTGAACCACAGGACACAAATGCTCTCTCTGGAGGACTGGAGCCTCTGTGTTCCTTTCAGCTCACGGGCATCGATTCTCCTTGTGTACAGGGTAAGGCATCAAGCGACTGTCCCCTTTAGGGAAGCCTCCATGACCTCCCTCCCCCTATTCTGACTTATTTGCTCAGTGAGTCACTTGCACAGGCAGAATAAATGCCCCCGAAGATGTCCACGGTCTAATCCCCAGAACCCAAGAATATGTTATATTGAATGGCGAGGGCTAATTAAGGTTGCGGATGGAATTAAACTTGCTCATCAGCCTACCTTAAAAGATAGGGATATTATCCAGGACGAATCACGTGGCCACAATGTATTCACAAAGGTCCTTAAATAAGGAAGAGGGAGCCAGAGTCAGAAGCAGACTGGTGGCATCGTGAAAAAGACTGGACCTGCTGTGATTGCCTTTGAAGATGTAGGAAGGGGCCACGGACCAAGGAATGTGGGCAGTCTCTACAAACTGAAAAAGACAAGAAAATAGATTTTCCCCTAGAGCTTCCTTGATTTTAACCCAGTGAGGCCTATTCAGACTTCTGACTTCGAGATCTGTAATATTTGTGCTGTTACAGCAGCCATAGGAAACCAGGACTGTCACCATGGACTCGCCATGTACCCGGCCTGGTACTGGTGCTGAGGGAACATTCCCCAAGCATGTGATTTCTACCTTGTATTAGTCATCAGGGTCTAACCAGGGAAACTGAGGCCACTCTAAGTGTCTAAACACAGGAAATCGAACACAGGTCATTGGCTATATAGACGACAGAAGAAGTTCAAAAGCCAGTCCAGCCATTAGCCATAACAGTGGTTGCTACTAGGATGCTACTAGGCTGAGCTAGAGGGACAAAGAGAGGAGATCATATACCGGAGTCCAGAGGCCAGGATCACCTGGTAGAAGCTGGACCGTGGTGGACCTGTCTAGCAGGAGCTGGAGCTATGGAGGGAACAGAGCCTTGCTGTAGAAGCTGCCTGAGACAGAAAGGGAAAGAGATATACACCCTGGTTTCTCCCTTTCTCCTACCCTCCAATCTCCCACCAAGACCTCCCATTGGCTGTTACTAGCTGGAAGGCAGCTGACGTGGGAGCCTGGGGTACGCAGGAGGAAGCCCTCCTGCAGGACAGAGCAGAGCTGGGAAACAGCAGTGAATGGATTAATGGATTTGTAGATGAATAGGCCCCAGACTGGTACATACCTCCTTTCTGCTTTGATCACCATGAATCTTGAAACATAATTTATTGTTTAAAATCCAAATTCTTGTCCATGACTTCTAAGACCTGACATAACCTAGCCCTCCTCTGATTTCTCTGCCCTCATCCTATAAAGTTCTCCCCTCATTCACAGCACCCCAACCCTGCTGGCCTTTGTTCTGTCCTCCATAGGCCAGACAGGTCCCATCTTGGGACCTTGCACTTGTTTGTTGTAGCCTCTGCTAGACTTTCCTCCTCTTGTCTCTCCCCTGTGATCACTTTTTACCATTTGAGTTTCAGCTTATGTAACACCCTCCCCCATGTAAAATAGGCCCCCTCACCAAAAGTCACCAGCGTATTCCCCTATTTTTTTTCTTCAGAGCAGCTATTATTATCTGAAATTATCTTGGTTATATGTGTATCTATTTATCATAACCTTCCCCAAGCTGTAAGCTCCTTGAGGGTAGGGATCTGTCTTGCTATGTCCTTGTATCCGCATTGGCTATCGGATACCTTGTATCCGCATGTTCATCAAAATCTCTCTCTTCTTCTTGGAAACAGGGTAAGGCTCATGTCATATTCCTTTGTGGTTAGGTGTGATGGAGTTCCAGCTAATAGAACAGGAGTGGAAACATTCAGTGCTGCTTCCCAGGCTTGGCCCATGCAAACCTCTCAAGCACACTCCTGCATGCTTTCCCCTTTCTGCCAGATGTTGAAAAGGCCCTACGGGATGGTGGAGGCACAAGATGAAAGGAACCTGGGCCGCTGAATGACTAAGGGAAGAAGGGTTGCCCCAGCAACCTGCATACCCATCCAGGACTATTATGTGAACAAGAAACAAATGTGTTTTGTGTTGAGTCATTACATGAGCTTGTCCTAACCAAAACAATTCCCACTGCCAAGAATTCCCAAAGCCTTGTCCATAATGGGCTCTCAGTAGCTATTGAATGATTGACTGTTAAATACTCAGTAGTTACATGTTCAGGGAAGGAATGTCTTTTCCTTACCCTCATGCCTTACCTGCCAAGCTCCCTGTATATTCATCTCTGGACTCTCGATGGCTTTCATGGAGCCTCAGCCTTTGTAGGGGTTTGATAGTCGTGTGTTGCGTTGAGTTTCTAGGCAGCATGAGGGAGACAGTCACCAGGCATGGCCTGCAAGTGTGAGTTTAAGCAGGTGTTCTGCATCGCTATAACTACCAATGTTTGTGAGGTTCTCTAGAGTTAACAAAGGGTTCGCTCACTTGATCCTTCTAACAACTCTGAAAGGAAATGGCTATTATGACCCCCATCTTACAGTTGATGAGTCTGAGCTCAGAGCTTAATTATCTCGTTCAAGATCTTGCTTTTTCAAGGGATGAAGCTGGTGTTAATTCATTGTTCAAAAACATTGATGGAGTACGTATAATGTGCTAGCCCCTGTCTAAAGCTTCTGTACCTAGCAGGGGTCTCGGGAAACATGGAAACCCAAAGTTCTGAAGAAACCTCCCAGAAAATAAAAGGGAGGTCCCAGTTCAAGCCCAGGACTGAGAGCTTTGCCTGTGTCTTGCAGCTTATGTTGTTAGCTATGATGCTGCCGCGGCTGTGTGCCTTGGGGCGAGCTTCTGGGTGGTCTCCCAGACCTGCCTGGAGACAACAACATGGCTGGGACCCCTCAGCAACTCTCCCACTTGCCCAGGCTAAGGGCCCTGGCATTCTAAGTCTGCCCTTTTGCATACATTCTTTCCTCCTTCCATGCCAAGATTGCAGTAGATGATTTAGAATGGGTTCCAGGCCATTTAGCTCAGTCAGAGATCTGGGTGAAAGTTTCCTCCCACCCATCCCAGACCTCAGATAACCCATCAGAGGGTGACATCCCGCACAAAGGAGGGGGAGGAAACACTGTGGAGACTTTCAGGCACGGGACTGGAGCAAAAGTTTTGGCAGCTTCTGTATTTCTCCACCCTCTTCTGGCTGTACGAAGTGTGTCAGTTGGAAAGCTTAGGACAGAAAGCCCAAGAGGATGTCATTTGTCTAAACGGAGATGGCCGAGGCCCCTGGAGGGTCACCCGCAGGTTGGATTATTTGCCGACGCAGAGGAGGAAAGTGCTGGCATCTGAGGGGCCTGTGGAAGAGGAAGAGGAAAGTTAGATGGCCCGTCTCTGCCAGAGCTCAGCCTTTCCCAGCCGGACGACACTCCTCTCGTGCTCGGGTGCTTCTCTCTGTAAATAAATCCTGGCTGCCCTTACAGTGCAGGACGTCCCACATACCGTACATCTGAGGTGGGGTGAAATACAAATATGCCTTTTCATAATAGCTTTACACCTGGAGCAGCAGAGGACCGGTTTATTGCCTTGGTAAACAGAGGTTTGAATTCAAGCAAAGTACAAACTTTGCCCAAGGCACTTCTGACAGTGCACCTTGTGTTTGCGAAGCGAACTCGGTATATATGCACGATATGAAGCAATGGAAGGCTGGCCTTTCTCTCTCATCTGATTTCCAAGGTTTAAAAGTTCAGGTGTGTGTTTGGGGAGGGGGGGTGGGAGTGCTTTGGCTCTGGTTTTTTTTGAGCATTTTGAAATCATGCTACTTGGTGTGAAAAAAAATCTGTGAGCCAATTTATATTGTTTTCTAGGGAGAGTGTACTTCTTGCTGCTCTCAGGGTGACAGGATTTGTGGGTAGGAGACAGGGTAAACCAGTTTGGGAAACACACAAAAGAATCAGGATTTGCCTTGAACTTAAATGAAACGTTAAAAAATAATAAATATTTATTCAGTGACTATTATGCGCCAGGCACAAAACCATGAACTTTTATAAACATTATGTTATCTTCACAACCACACGAAGTAGGAATTGTTGATGAAAATAGCCATTTTACAGGTGAGGAAACTAAGGCTACTGTTGCTGAAGAGATTCAAGCCACAGCTTTCTAATTCCAAATTCAGAGTTTTCTGTACTATCCTCCAACCTCTTAAAGGGTCACAGACTCTGTCCTGTCCTGTCACTTTGTTTGTCCTCTCTGTATCCACTATTTTTCTTTCTCGTTTTCTGCCTGCACTTGGGGAAACGACTCTTCTCCGTTCTTTGACACATTTCTGCTTAAGAGTTTCCCCACTATTTAGCCGTCACCGTCACCTGGCCATCTGGGCTGCTCTCTCACCAACCAGCACCCCCATGCATTCAAGTGCAAAGGAATCAAAACGTGGATTAGATTTCCCCTGAAAACACTCATAAGCTTAAAGGCAAAGGCAGGGACAGTGGAGCACATCTTGGGTTTGGTTGGCTCCACAAATGCCTCTGCATTCCCCCATTCCTAGCTTGAAAAAATCAGATAAGCTTCAGCAAAAGCATCTGGACTTTTAGTGTTCTTTTCCCGAAACAAGTCTTTGAACTTGAAGAACTTTGCCCATCTCTGTCTGCCTGTTCACTCCTCAAACGTTCAGCTGGGGCTTGCCTGATGCAGAGCCCAAGCCGGTGAAATTTTAACTCTTTCATCCACAGATTAATTCCTAAGCCTCTAAAATGAGAGTGAGCTCATTAGGTTTACTTTTAAAAGAAGTCCCTATGAATATGTCAACTTGTGCCTGTCTTCACAGATGAAGGATTCCTTGTGGGAACATATTGAACTGAGGCTAGAGAGAGGTGATGTCATTAAGGCATTGTCAACTCAGCAGAGCTGTGGCTGCTTGTGCTTTTCCCTTTCCTTCTCCTCCTATCTCTACCCCTTACCATTAATGCAGCTTTAATTGCAGCTCCTTGAGGAATGCCTTTGGCTTAGTTATTGCAAGCTTTTAAGAAATTATCGGAACATAAATACTCATTGCAAGGAAACAGATATGATTTGCAAATGGATTAAACATAATCCTTGTGCTGGAGCCCTTGAGGGAAAATAGATGGGGATCTCTGGGCTGTGAGACAAACCTTGGTCAAGGATGCTTGCTTTGGGGACTCTGCTCTAAAAACCCGGGTAAGCAAAATGGTGGAAGCTCTTAAATGAACTTTAAAGAACATATAACCTAACTAACCTAACTCCTTTCCCTTACAGAGGAGGAAACCTAGGCTCAGAGTGGAACAAGCAAGGCCAAGGCTAACACAGCCAGCCAGTGACAGGCCTCCCCGGTTTCCTGGCCAGGGCTCATAGCTCTCCCCAGTGCTATCTTTCATCCTGGGAGAAAGTGAAATTAAATAAAGACAAAAACCTGGTCCTAAATCCTGGCCTGGACCCACTTAGCTTTTCATCACTGCTTTTCTTTATTTTTTAATTAATTAATTAATTAATGTATTAATTTATTTATTTTTGGCTGCATTGGGTCTGCGTTGCTGTGCGCGGGCTTTCTCTAGTTGCGGTGAGCAAGGGCTACTCTTCGTTGCGGTGCGCGGGCTTATCATTGCGGTGGCTTCTCTTGTTGCAGAGCATGGGCTCTAGGCGCATGGGCTTCAGTAGTTGTGGCATGTGGGTTCAGTAGTTGTGGCGCACGGGCTTAGTTGCTCCAAGGCATGTGGGATCTTCCCAGACCAGATCTTCCCGTGTCCCCTGCATTGGCAGGCGGATTCTTAACCACTGTGCCACCAGGGAAGTCCCCATCACAGCTTTTCAATACAGGTCCACAGATTGAGTCCATGGAAAGATGTTTACCCTGAGAAAGAAGAGAGATGAGAACCCTGGAATACTTTCACAATGGTGATTGGAAATCTTCTTCAAGGTTAAGAGAACTTAGTGGTTTCTTACGCGGTTATGATTGTAGAACAGATAAGCAATGCTTTAAAATCTATATCGTATTCCTTTCCTATGTTCAATTTCATTCTCATTCATTAGCTTTAGTGATTTTATAGCTAGTGATTCTGCTTTGGTCAGGGTCCCTATCACTGGCAAATATAGTTAGTCAGCCCATGACTGGTTCCTAAATTGAAGAAGCTGACAGAATGTTAGACTATTAGGGCTAGAAGGAAGCTTAGAGATTCTCTGGACCATATTCCTCTGTTTACAGATGAGTATAATGGAACTGAGGCAAGGCAAGTAGGTTACTCAGTACATTCATGGACCACACCATTGATTCTCCCTACCATGTGGAAGGAGGGTCCTTCCCTCTGAAAATTACAAAGCAGCTCCCTTTGTAATACTCAGGTGTCTTTTATGAATAATTAATGGCTGTGCCCAACTCCAGGGGGCTGAATGCCTATTGCAGCCTGGGTGTGACTAATCCACAGGCACTTCCATAAGGTATGGATCTTGAGCTGTCCTTGCCATCTTTTGCTTCATGGAAAGATCAATGGAGAGAAAGCAAGGACATTTTCCAAGATCTCATGATGAATCAGCAAAGGCTCTGAGGCAACATTCTGTTACTGGATGAGGAATCAGAAGACATAAATTCCAATCCTTACATTATCTCTAACCATGTGAGAGACCTAGGGCAACTCACTTCCCTTTCTGAGTCTCAGTTTTCCCCCAGCATGGAAGGGTTTTTCTGGGTGACCGCTAAGAACCTTTCAGCTCTGATGGCCTGGGGGTCTAGAAGACAAGGCTCAGAGCTATGTCATGCCTAAAACTTGATCGTTTGAAGCCAGAAATTGACTGCTACCATGACGTACCTCAAGGCTTCTCAACCTGTAAGGGATAAACGGGTTCTGCATCCAAAACAGACTAACAGTGTCTTTCAGCGATTTACATGCAAAACAAATATAAGTTCAGTTTTATTTTTTTCCATTGCATTTTTTTCTCAAGCTCTTAATGCCTGTTTTCACTTGTCTGCTTGGAAGGACAAGCATATAACACAACAAATAAATGAATAACAGACAAATAGCACATGAAAACTCAGAAATACAATATCTTTATCATTTTTCCTTTTGAAGTATAGTAAGGAAAATAATATTTATTGAATATTTCCCACAGTTTATATACAGCATCTTATTTAAGATCTTTAAACAATCAGTGTTATCATGCCTTTTTTTGCAGAAGAAAGCACTAAGACTCAGAGATAAAATCATTTGCCTAAATATCATATATTAACACATATATGTGGAACCTAGAAAAATGGTACAGATGAACTGGTTTGCGGGGCAGAAATAGAGATACAGATGTACAGAACAAACGTATGGACACCAAGGGGGGAAGGTGGCAGGGGGTGGTGGTGGGATGAATTGGGCGATTGGGATTGACATGTGTACACTAATATGTATAAAATAGATAACTAATAAGAACAAGCTGTATAAAAAAATAAATAAAATTGAATTTAAGAAAAGTTAAAAATTTTGAAAAAAATAAAATAATTTGCCTACTATACACACAAGCAGTAAAGCCCAGATTCGAAGCCAGTTTTTCTGACTCCAAAGCCTACATGAATTTCCACAATCAAAAATTTGCATGCAGAAAACACAGACATACTGTTTTTGAGCAAAACTGACTTTCTGTAAGAGAGGGCAATTAAATGTATCAGCATTTTAGTGAGTTCCACAAAGAACAACACCATGGTTTCCCTGGGTTCTGACATTGGAACATCTTTGAAAACAGGCAGATAATGTGAGGCTTTAGTTTGACTTTCCCCAAGAATTTTAAAGAGAGGGGATATCTATGTCTAGAAATATTTCAATCAAAATATTTATTAATATATCCATAGGATTAAAGGTGAGGTAGACTGTTTCTTTGTTTAGAGTTCATGTTACTTTAAAAATACACCATGCACCAGGCTTTTGTCCTGACCCCCACCCTAGGTATTCAATCCTGTAGTCCTCCCTGGGATATAGGGCAAGATTAGAGTGGGCTTGAATGAACTGTTTCTGACTCAGAGACTCCCCCTAAGACAGGAGTCTATATAGTACCTTCTCAAGGTGGCCTATACATCAGTCTCCAAATCTGTGGAGCAACTGGGACCAGATCACAAGTTCTTTCATCCAACATTCTTTGACAGCCCTGGATGCTTCCAGCACAGGGCAAGACTAGCGCTACCAAAACAAATACAATTTAGTCTTGAAGTGACCTTGGACACCTAACCTACGTCAGGCCTAGACCCCAGGAACAACTGTGGGAGGCTGCATTGTCCTGTGCCTGCCTTCATGCTCTAGGGATAAAAGTCAAATGATGTGGCAAAGGGCGCTGCATTTTCTGTTCTGGCTTTCACCAAAATGAAATATCTGTGCCCATTTTGTCTCCCAGTAATTGCCAGAAAAATCAGAGAATATCAAAGTTTGAAACGACTCTGGAGAGCTGGCTATCACTTCATCTCAAATCTCTCCTTTTAGAGATGAGGTTACTGAGGTTCAGAGGGTGGAGGGTTGTCTAAGGTCACCCATAGAGTGTGGGGCAAAGCTGGACCTAAAACCCAGGTCTCCTGGTTCTACACTCAATGCTCCTTTCACTGCTGTTGTCTAATTGCCTTGGTAATGGGCAAGACATTAGCCTAGAAGGAAAAGAAGTCACTCTTTGTTTAATGAAAAATTATAACTGAATGGATAGATAGATCTGTACTTCCTCAAACTACAGTGGCTCATGGTTATGTTGGACTGATTCTATGACCTAGTAACAAAAACACCTTATGCTGCCCCATTATGAACATCCTGAACACACCAGACTTTTTCATGTTCTGAAAATTATACTCCCTCGGTCTGGAATATCCTTCCCCTTTCTCCTTGTGGCAAACACTCTTTCAGACCCCATTCCATCACTTCCTCTATGGGACTGTGGTGGATTTGTTCTGGGGCACCTTAGGTAAAGCTGGAACTATGTTCCCAGACTCCCTTTACATAGTAGCGTTGGCTACAAGAGACATTTATCACAATATTTGGAATATAGAAGTGAAGCTACTATGTTATAATATTTAGAAGGTTGTTGCAGGGCACCACGTGTCTCATTCATATTGTTCCTGATCTGCCGGTTTACCTGTTGGGGTGGAGCAGTAGCTGAGCCCTCAGGTCCTCCAATTCCCATCAGAGCTCCTCTTGTAGCGCCTCTGAATCCTGGACCACCATGTAGTGCTCCATGGGGAAGGCCAGGTTCTCCTACCGGTCACCAAGGTCATCACCTAGAGAGAGTGAGAAGTGGAAATGGACTCCAGCTGGTCCTTGCAGGTTGCAGTCCATCATTGCTCCCCCCACTTCATGCCCATTTCTCTTTCCTAACTGCATGCCATGCTGGCCCCAAGTCCAGAACCAAACTCTGAAACAACAGCCTCACCTCAGCTGAATGAGCAGTTCCTATAATTGTGAGAAATGAGCCCTGATAATGAATCTCTAGTTCTACACCACATGAAGTGGTTTTGCTTCTCTGATGGAAACCTAAGTGATCAGGAGTCTTCTGTGAAGCCCCCAGAGTCGGTCATTTCCAGGCTGTGCCCTTCTACTAAAGCACGCAACACACTGTGCTGTACTCTCATGATGGACAAGTCTCTCTCCCATTAGCAGGGATAGCTGACATGTACTGTGTGCTGACTTTGTGCCAGGCACTATTTTGAGCACAGAGTTAATTCTTACAACTGAATGAGGTAAATGTTATTATTATCCCCATTTTATAGACAAGGCAACCAGGGACCAGAAAAGCTAAGTGATTTACCCAGGCTTTCACAACTAGGAAGGGGAAGACCCAGGATTCAAAACCAGGCAGCCTGGTCCAGAGCCAGCACTCTGACACTCTCTGTGCGAGCTCTTCAAGGAACAAGTCTTATTCGTTACCCAGCTCTGGCACTAGAATAAAAGAATGATCCATCTACTTCATCTGAAGATAAAATGACTTTTCTACAAAGTTGATGGAGCATGGGTGACAATGGAAGCTTTGGAGCCTAGGGTCCTACTGTACCTTGAATGCTATCCCTCCCAGACCGGAAGGCGAGATTATAAACAGTCCATAGTCAAGGTCTTGTTAGTAGACAAGAGGACTGTTTACACACGAAGTGTGCATCACCTGAAGGCCATCAGCATGCTTTCTGGGAGCAGCAAACCAACAATGCAGCACACCACCAGATGAGCCTGTTTTTCTCCCCAGCCCAGGCCGACACCCCACCCTGGGTGGAGCCCTCTCTACCCTGTAAGTCTCCCGGACTGGAGGGCTGAGCCCAGCTGGAGGGCAGAATTCCCACCAAGGTGCTAGGTATACAATTCCCGTTTAATACTTCACTTCTTCTATGTAACCTCAAAACTTCTTTTTGTATGTAGTAAACATGAACTAGGACTCACATTTAGTTTTTAATGTGCTTACCAGTTTCTAGATATCAAATTTGAATGAAGACTCAGATTTGGACTTCACATCAGTGTATCTTGGGCTGTAGAGTCTGTCGTTCAATATGAAATTGGGTGTTCTCTATTCACCTATCCAGAAGAGACATGGCGAAATTAATGGCCTCTATCTTACATGCAACACACCAAAAGTTTTTTTCAAAAAAAAGAAGAAAGAGAGAAATGGAAAAAAAATTAAAATGTGTAGGAAAAATGGTAAGAAACAAAAATCAGTTGCTACATCAGTGAGGTACGATGCCTGTACTGCTGTTCTAGGACACAGAAGGGAGGCAGGTAAAGGTCTAGAAGCTTCATGCAACTTGAAGTGTTCCACTATTCACGTAAGAGGAGGAAACCCTCGTGATATTTAGTGCACCATTAATGGCCAGTGTCGACATTATGTACCTGTTCTATATCAGCCAACCAGAAGGGCTTGTAGTATTCAAATTCAGGGCTTTTATTCAGGGTAAGACTTGAAAAGGACCTAGTCCAACCTTTCATTCACAGATGAGGAAACTGAGGCTCTGAGAAGGGAGATCCTCCGATTCTAGACTGATACTAGCCAACCTGGGAAGAGGCCCAGAGCAGAGGTGTCCCAGCCTGGAAGCAGGGAAGTCAGCAGAGACCCAGGGCTCTGGCTCCAGCATGGCAGCCAGCCTCCTCGCAGGGCTCTACCTGCTACCTGGAGCCCCACGGCAACCCCATGCCTCCCATGCAGGATGCTAAAGCAAGGGACTCAGAGTGGGCTGTCCTGAAGCCCTGCTGGCAGTAAAATACTGTTGCCCAGCCTGCGTGGAGCATGTGCAAAGCTTCCTGGGACTTTAGCACAAACTCTTAAACTCTTTTCATTCCTCCCACACCTTCTGAGAGCTAGCTTTCCAAAATAGCCCCTGCTGTACCCCCAAACCTCCAGACAGGAACCTCTCAAGAGCTCCTTCTTCACTTCAAATCCGAAGGAGAAAACGGACCCAGAGGTTGGGGACAGCACCGCTAAAGAGATTTACTTCCCTTACAAATCTTCCCATCCAGGAACATTTCCCCTGGAATGAAATAGCACCAATGCAGAGAGCCTTTAGAGACATTCCAGTTCAAGTCACTCATTTGTTGGATGAAACTGGGACCCAGAGAAGGGGCATGCTTTGCCTAAGGGCCCTCAAGGAGTCAGGTGGGCTAGGGCTGCAGGAGGGTCTCTGGGCACCACTCCTGCCAGGTGCATCCAATCGAGTGTGAGTGTGTGTGTGTGTGTGTGTGTGTGTGTGTGTGTGTATGTGTACAGGCCTGTGTGAGCATGCATTTGGTGCCAGGAACCCGGGTTGCACTGAGAAGTTTTCTTGTACATCGTGGACGGGTGAAGGAGAGAAGGGGTTTGCTTGCAGGTAGGGTAAAAACGACTTGCATATGACAGATGATATTTTTATCTTCAACTGAACCAGAAATCAAGAGTCCAACTCACAATTTTATCTGCTACTATTTTGAACAATCATTAACTGGAAAGTAATATATGTTTATTATAGAAAATTTGGAAGTTAGAAGAAATGTGAAAGAATTAAAACTACCCATAATTCCACCACCTAGAAACCACCTTTGTCAATGTTTTGGTTTACATTCTTCAGTCTTTGAAAAAAAGTGTAATTAACTGGCATGTTCTGTTTGGTAATCTAATATTTGCATGTTCTAGTGAAACTTTGTTTTCATAATGCTGAATACTCCTCCATGGGATGTCTTCAGTGGCTGCCTAGTTATTCATGCTGTTGGTTTATCCATTCAACCCATTTCTTACTGACGGATACTTTGGTAACTCCTCTTTTCTCCCATCAAAAATAATAGTGAGATAAATGTCTCTGGATCTCTGGTTATTCTTGGATGAGATTCTTAGGATAGAATTAGTGTAATGAAGAGAATGACACTTCAAAATTTTGACATATTATGTTTCCAAGTCATGCTTCATGGATCTACATTTTTACATTCTTAGCAACGGTGTAACATACGAGCATTAGTTTCTCTATACATTTTGATTATAATTTTATGGAATTCCAAGGAGCTTCAGAAAATATTTTAATTATTGCTATGTAGACATTCACTATTTTTCACTTGATTTTTATAAAAATTATAAAACTAACCAATACAACAAAATACCTCGTTCTATTTCACATTGTTTGAAGTTTGATCTTTTTTAAGAAACTTGAGTTTTCACAGAATTATAAATAAGTATATACAGGCCACTTAGCATTCTTTATATAAATATTTCTATAAAATGCTATAATGTGCATACTTGATGTTTTAAAACTACAAAATACTTTCAAAGCACTATAGTGGTTCAGAGTGTAGTATCCTGTCATTTGGTGAGCCAGGTCTTTATTTTTGAGTATTTGAGTTGTCTGCAATTTGATTGGAATTAACAGGTAGAGAGTATGAAGCCTTTCTTAGTTCCCGCTGGGTGTTGGTAGCTCACATTGAACTGTGCTCTGTGTATCACTGGGAACAAAAACAACCTCCATTATTGCTTCCGGATGCCAAGTTTTGCAAACATTTTGATCTTTACATGAATTAACATTGTATTTTTTCTCAAACCCCTAGATCTCTATTTTGCAGTTTACTGTGGTCGCCCAAAAGGAAATGAAAAACTGAAGGAGGTATTGAAGACATAGCTATATATTTATCTGTACACTTTCAACTTTTTATTGTACAATGAATATATGTTATATGTAGAAAGTTATAGAATAGAAATAAAAGGAAGAAAATTAAAGTAGCTTGTAATCACATCATGCAAAGATAATGCTGCTACTGTTAACAGTGTTAATATCTTTCCAGTCGTCTCCCTAGAGGAATATATACATATTGTCCATAGTGCTTTTATCACCCACAATGATATATTGTGAATGTATCATCATTCCAATACGCCAATAAGTACAGTAAGCTCCCTTATCCCCGGGGATATGTTCCAAGACACCCAGTGGGTGCCTGAAACCACAGATAGTACTGAATCCTATATATACTAGGCTTTTTCCTACACTAATGGACAGGTGGCCTATACAGCTACTTGGACAGAGGGATGATTCATGACCCAGGTGGGATGGAGTGGGACAGCATGAGATTGCAGCATGCTACTTGAAACAGCTCGAAACTTAAAACTTATGAACTGTTTATTTCTGGAATTTTCCATTTAATATTTTCAGACCACAGTTGACTACAGGTAAGTGAAACCGTGGAAAGTGAAACCACGGATAAGGGAAGGCTACTGTACCTACTTTTAATCAACTTCCTAGTACGTGCCAGGCACAGTGAGGTAGTTATGAGCAAAACAAGACCCAGTCCTCAGGCCAAATTGGGGAGAGCAGGAAAGAACACAGGCTCCCTGAGCCCTGGTCCAGCGCCCTTTCTCCTGGTTTACTCTCATTACTAGGTAAAGTTTGACTCCTTAGAGGTTTTTATTTTTATTTATTTATTTTTACAAGCCCAGCAATTTTAGATCACATTTTTCTTAAATTTGTCTTTAGGTCACAGTGTCCTACTTAGTTACTTTTTTTTCCTTAATATTTATTTATTTATTTATTAATAGATCTTTACTGGAGTATAATTGCTTCACAATATTGTGTTAGTAACACAATACTGTGTTAGTTAGTTAGTAATACTGTGTTACAATACTGTGTACTGTGTTTGTACACCAAAGCGAATCAGCCATATGCATACACATGTCCCCATATCCCCTCCCTCTTGAGCCTCCCTCCCATCCTCCCTATCCCACCCCTCTAGGTCATCGCAAAGCACCGAGCTGATCTCCTGTGCTATGCTGCTGCTTCCCACTAGCTAACTATTTTATATTTGGTAGTGTATATATGTGGATGCTACTCTTACCTTTGATCCATAAAGAATCGAGAGTCTGGGAGTTCCCTTGTATGTTATATGTTGCTTTTCCCTTGTTGCTTTCAATATTGTTTCTTTGTCTTTAATTTTTGTCAATTTTTTTTTTTTTTTTTGGCAGTACACGGGCCTCTCACTGTTGTGGCCTCTCCCATTGCAGAGCACAGGCTCCGGACGCGCAGGCTCAGCGGCCATGGCTCACGGGCCTAGCCGCTCCGCGGCATGTGGGATCTTCCCGGACCGGGGCACGAACCCGTGTTCCCTGCATCAGCAGGCGGACTCTCAACCACTGCGCCACCAGGGAAGCCCTAATTTTTGTCAATTTGATTACTATGTGCCTCAGCGTATTCCTCCTTGGGTTTATCCTGTGAGGACTCTGCTCAATATTCTGTAATAACTTAAATGGGAAAAGAATTTGAAAAAGAATAGATGCATGTATATGTATAACTGAATCACTTTGCTATACACCTGAAGCTAACACAACATTGTTACTCAACTATACTACTCCAATGTACAAAAACAAACAAGCAAAAAAAAAAGAATTGAGAGTCTTAGTTAGATTGCCCCTGTATGGCCTGACAGAGCACAGTTCCCAGAAGTCGTGGAAGCAAAGCTTTTCCCATAGCAGGTGCACCTGCTAGCGGTACTACAAGTAGAAATAAATCCTGGCTTTTGGAAATACAGTTCTTCCTTGAACTGAAGGGTCCTTCCCTGATGCAGAAGGACCCTCCCAGTTCCACAGAGGGCTTTCTGTTCCCTAACGCCTGCCGGGACCCACGCAGACTTCTGTGAGGTGGGGCAAGAAAGGGGGCAATGTGGCTGAGACCCAGCCTAGTAGAGACAGAGCAGAGCCAGGATGGAGCCCAGGCCTGGTGATGCCAGCGCAGCGCTCTTCCTGACCTCCCCCACCTCCACTGAAGGCATGATTGACTAGGCTGAAGAACCTGAATGGGTCAAAAAGAGGCCACTACTGTCTGCTCTTCTTATATGTGCATACACACACACACACACACACACAGACATACACACACCCCTGAAACACACACATGAGCGCACTCACCTGAAAACAGGCCATCTTAACCAAAATGCTCCCAGGCATTCCATGAGTGCTCCCGCCCTGGGAGCATCTGCCTCATCTGTGGTCCTTGCACCATTGCTGGAGTCTGATTCATGCTTAATAATCATTTGCACCAGACCCCCAACAGCAAGACACCATCTCCAGACAAGCCAGGATCCCTTCCACTGGGAGTTTCCAGGCCTGCATCACACACACCCCAGGGACATGCTCTCCGCTAGTAGGTGGAGTCAAGAGGCTCAGCTCAGTGAGTCCCAGACAGCAGACACCGAGCAAGCACCTCTGAAGAGCAAGATGCAGGGCTGGGCTGTGAAGCGGACCCTGGGATGATCTAGTGCTCTAGAAAGCACTCCATATGCATTAGAGTCATATCATCTCACTATACGTGTATTGAGCTTCATGATTCACAGGCACTGTCTCTCCCGCCTGAGCCCCGCATGAAGGATGCATTATTAATTTATTTAACAGATGAAGACACTACGTTCAGAGAAGCTTAATGGCTGGGTCTAAATTAGACAGTGAGTAGCACAGCTTGGATCTAAAGCCCAGATCTCCTGACTCTAAAACCAATGTCCTCCACCCTTTCAAAGGTTGACCTCAACTTGTTATGTGAGGCTCAGTTCTCACTGTGACCCAGGAGGTGAGGCTGGTAAAGCTCACTATTCTCATTTAACAGGTGGGGGAACAGGTTCCAAGAGGAGAAGACAGCCACATTCACCAGGGGCCTTCTGGCTCTACATCCAGTGCTCTTTCCTCCTCACCTGGTCCCTGCTACGGAATAGCTCCCCAGAGAGGAGGGAATTGTGAACAGAGCAAGAATAACAACGATTCAGAGCAGATTGGGAGCGCCCTAAGAATGCTGCAGACAGATGTTTTGGGTACTTCTGCTGAGAACCTCCCTGGGGCAGTCCCAACCCCTGCCCAGCACGAGGGTGTAATGTATGTTTTGAGGTCATGTCCACTTCCTCTTAGATGTTGTCGCCTGTGATCTTCTTTCTGGTCTAGGTCAGGATATCACTTTCTACTGACCAGGCATAGGGCCCTACTTTAGAACATCCAACTGTTGTTCAGCAGTGTGGTTTCTTTGAAGAAAAATGTGGGTAGAGATAGGTGGGGAGGAAGTTGGCAGGAGAGGACAAACACACACACAGTGGCATTGCCTACTGCCTGTTCTTGGAAGGGGTTGTACAGCATCTTACACTGGCCCTGTTCCTTCCACTATGTATAGAGCAGAGTCAAACATTACACTCTTCATTTCATAGAGATGCTGATGGGAGGTAACAGCAGGGAGACCAGTTAGGAGAAACCCAAATGGGATACAACAGGGACTTAAAAGTGGCATTAGGGTCAGGAACTGGACACAGTCTGAAGAAAGACTTCAGAGGGAGAATCAACCAGTCTTAGGGAATGGATGATGGAGAGAAGAAAAGTGAGTGAGAAGAGCCTAGGCTGACTTCTGGGTTACTAACTGAGGCAACTTGGTGGCTGAGCGGGCCAGGAACTGGGCTAAGGACCACAGAGGAAGGAGAAAGTCTGGGGAGAGCAAGATGAGCTTAATCTTTTATATGCTGAGGTTACACATCCAGGGAATATTCTCATGAAGCTGACAAGAAGGCGAGATGCTCAGAAGAGAGGTTCTCTGACTTCACCCTAAGAATTCACAGACGTTGCTACAGCCACCACCGCCACCGCAGACATAATAAGGAGGGATTTGGGAAGGGGCATTGGGAAAGAGTGGGCTGTGTTGGTAGAATTCATAGTGAATAGAGGAAGGATCCTGAGTAGGAGCAAGTCGGCTTCCCTGATCCCCTTACAGCCCATCATTTTCATGGATTGTTTGCTAGACAAGTACCAATGTCCCACTGGCCATGTCATAATGGAATGACTGAGCACCTTGAGCTAAAAGGTCTGGATTTGGTGTTATAAATTACTAGCTACATGATCTAGGGCTAAACACTTAACTTTCCTGTTCTTCTTTCTTTATAAAATGGTTGTGAAAATGCTGTGTAAATTATAACAGGTTGTTCTCGGGTAAGTTATCAGTTTAATAGGTCATACCAATAAACAACTAATTTTGTAACTGAAATTAAATGCTTACCAATTTGAGAAGCTAAAGCTTTAAGGAGGAAGTACTAACAGATTGGGAAAACCCAGTGAATTTTTTTAGAGCAAATTATAGGAAACCCTCAAAGCTCCAGCATCCTGTAGTGACGTCTTTAGGGAAAGGAAGATGCAAGAATGGGAGTCAGGGGTTGTCCCACCAGCCTCCTTACCCCTCTCCCCTCACCGCAGTGGTGATGCTTGCCTGTGGAGTAAATCTCTACACTCTTGTGGATGCTGTGTTTGCCGCTGTGGCACAGCTATCTGTCAGTTTCTTAATCTTGGGTCTCACATAGGTTTTTAGTTTGTCACCTTCTTGGGCACCAGCTGCTTATTATCGCTCAACAAGTCATCACTTCCGCATCAACTCTTGAGGCGATAAAAGGGATAGAGGGCATGGACTTCAATTTAATGAAAAACCAACTGTTTTTTGAGCTCCTTGGATGTGTCAGGCACTGTGCTAAGCAATGGAGATAGAAAGCTGAGCCCAACAGTCAAAGTTACTGCAAAATGAGAACAATGATAAAAATAAGAACTACCTTCCTTACAGTATACTGGGAAGAAAAAATGAGGATGTGTGTTATCATTGGCAAAGTCCTGGACAAATAGACATTTTGTTTTATTTTAAAAAAAAAAGAGAGAGAAGGAAGGAAGGAAAGAAGGAAGGAAGAAGGGAAAGGGGAAGGGAGGACTATCTTCAGTCCCGGTGTGAATATCTTTAAAAAAAAAAAAACGAATTGCCTAACAAATCCTTTCATGATTTTTCTGCCCCCTTTTGTCCCTATTCACACTGGTATTCTGTTACCAGACTATGAATCATTCAAGATGATAATATTAATTTGTACAATATAAGCCAAAATTACTTTGAAAAAAGAGGGGACCTATTTTCTGGTGGCACATACTTTATGAAGAAACTCCAAGAAAAATAAAAACACAGATGCATTGGAGGTTTGTGCTCTCATTCTTGGTTTTATTAACAGAGCCCTCAGTGGGTTCCCTGCAGTCTGATGCTTCACGAAGCTTCTGCAGTCCAGGGTCCAGTTGAGCTAAGAATCCTGGTGTGAAAAAGCCTAGAATGGTCAAAGAGGGAAAGTTGGGTGGAGATCATTAGAGATTACAGAACAAACAATAGCGTTCATGTTCACTCAAGTCTGAAGTCAGAATGTAGTACATTCCTGTGTGGACAAGGAAGAGTGGTTGTTTCATACTAGAAAAATTCAAGGGCTTCCCTGGTGGCTCAGTGGTTGAGAGTCCGCCTGCCGATGCAGGGGACATGGGTTCGCGCCCTGGTCCGGGAAGATCCCACGTGCTGCGGAGCGACTGGGCCCGTGAGCCATGGCCGCTGAGCCTGCGCGTCCGGAGCCTGTGCTCCGCAACGGGAGAGGCCACAACAGTGAGAGGCCCACGTACCGCAAAAAAAAAAAAAAAAAAAAAAAATTCAAAAACAAATGTATATATATATTTTTTTTCAAGAATGTTCTTCCATGTATCTGAAAACTGAAATATGGGTTTTTCCAATAAAAAAACTGTGCCTTGATTAGAATATCATAAATCAGAACATGGAATTCAGTCATTTTAAAGCCTTATTACTAAAGTATATGTTTTTCATCCTTAAGCCTACATCTCTGGTCTTGGGTTTGAGAAGATAAAATCTATATGTATGTTGTTAAAAGAAAAGGACAAGTGGCATTTCATGAGCACCTCGTATGTGCCATGCATTATGTGATAACATTTTCCATGTACATTGTCTCATTATCTCATTAATCCTCACTGCTAGTCTAGGTTTTTGGACAAGGAAACACTTCAGTCCAGCACAATTTTTGTTTTTTTTGAATCCCTCTGCTGCCTCAACCACACTAGCCCCTACTCACACCACTGGTCACCTGGATAACTTTTTCCCTTCAAGATTCAGCCTGGCCCAAGTTTGCCAAGGTTTTCCCATCCCCTGTTCCTTCAGTCAGCAGTTCTTCCTCTATCATGCTTTGCCACAGAGCATAACATTAGACACCAATCTGTTTTCCTTATTAAAGTGTAAGCTTCGTGAGGACAGAGGCCATGTCTCTTTTCACTACAAGCCTAGTCCATAGCGCGGTTCTTAGCACATTGAACACCCCCCAAGATGTTGGTTGAAGGAACACATGAATGAGTTATTGAGTGAGCTATATGTTTTTAGTTCCCAATTTTCAGATAAGAAAAACAAGGCTCAGCGAGGGTTAGTAAGTGATTGCCCTCTAGCAGACGTTTGTTCTAGTAGGTCTAGGATTTGAACCAGATTGTCTGACTCTTCTTGCTCTTACTATCAACAAGAGTGGGAGGATCCTGAAGTGCCACTGCCTGTCCTCTCTGACCTCACTTTGTTGTTCTGTAGTAAGAAAGCACTAATGAAAAACAGAGGCCTCAAAGCATCTAAGGCCAACCGATGGTGCAGGAGCCAGCAACTCACCTCGAGCTCCAAAGCAGCCAGACCCTCTGCTAAGGACAGAGAATTGAGGTTGATAAAGCTCAGCGTGGGTTTTCTGAGTGTCTGCTGTGTGTTTCACCCGTGCTATAAGCTGTGGGGAGTTTGGAACCGGGCACCAGATACACGTCTACCCTCAGGCTGCTTACAGGCTCTCCAAGGGTGTCAAGATGACACACGGGGTGAAATAGCCTCAGGTCAGAGGAGGTAATAAGAGGATAAGAAGGGCCCTTGGCTGGAGGCCTGCCTCTGCCTTTTTCTACCTGTGACCTTTGGAGAGCCACTCTCATCCCTCAGTGCTTTAGTTTCCACACCTGTCAAATTTAGACAATGGACTGTAAACCGGAACAGTCAGCAGGTCAGATCTGACCTTCAACTTCGTTTTTGTCCTGCCCATATATTATGGATTGAATTGTGTTTCCCCCCAAATTCATATGTTGCAGTCCTAATTCTTAGCATCTCAGAATGTGACCTTCTTTGGAGATGGGGGTCTTCACAGAAAGAATCGAGTTAAAATGGGATCGAATATGACTGGTGTCCTTATTAAACAGACATGCATACAGGAAGAATGCCATGTGAACTTGAAGACTGCTGTCCACAAGCCAAGGAGAGAGGCCTGGAGCAGATCCTTCCCTCACAGCCCTCAGAAGGAACCAACCCTACTGACACCTTGACAGTAAATTAGTTTAAGCCACCCAAACTATAATTTTGTTATGGCAGCCCTAGCAAACTCTACACCATTGTTGTTGTTGATTTAAACACTTTGGGGTTTTTGCACCACATTCCTCACCATTCTGTATTTATTTTCTTCCACTGACCTGCTAGGCTCACTTACTTTCTCAACTGGTTCTTCAGGCACTTAAGCCTGTCTTCTCTGGATAAAGACCATCCCAAAGGTCTTGAATGCTCACATTTCATGACTATTCCCTGGAAGTCTTTAAAGACTGAGAAGCAAGGGTCACATTCCATAAGAAGATCTATTTCAGGACCTGGTAAAGCAGACTGAATATGTCCAAACCAGTGGTGTTTAGTAATCAGCTCTTGGGGGGAGGGAGAGAGGAAGCCCTGATTTGTAGTATTTGCCAGTTTCTCACCATGGCCAATTTCAAGCTTTCAACATGAACTCATTGAAAGTAGAGGTAGGAGGAGATGTGCAATGTTGCCTCTAGGAGGTGTGGGCAGGGGGAGACTCCAGCACACAGCCCCCACGGCCTTCCCAGGGCTTGAAGTCGAGACATGGACCTCTTTGCACCTGGACCTAATGCCCGAGCTCTTTACATCACCTCAGCTGAGCAGCGGGAAATCAGGGTCCTAATCCTGCCTCTTCTTTTGACTCACTGAGTGAATTGGGATAAGCCTCTAGGCTTCAACGATCGTCATTTGTAAAATGAAAAGTTTTGAACAAATTAGGGGCTTACGGGTTTGGTAGCTTGGTCTTTGCACCACTGAAGGAGGGAGGAGGGGGGCAAGTAAGCTGGGCCCCCCTAACCACTCTTCAGCCAAAGGCACTTTGCCTTTATATGCCTCCTGTATTGAGGATGTAAATCACGTTTGTGTTGGGGGCTGGGCGGGGGGGAAAGGAGAAGAAAGGGTGGCCTCTGAGATCTCTACCACTGAAGTGTTTTGTGCTCTTCCATGATTCTAGGTCAGAAATCTTAGCCTCACCCACAGACTTTAAAAAGGAAGCACAAAAGGGCATGGTTGGGGGAGGAAAGGCCAACAGGGTGACCAATTCCAAAGAACAAGGCAATGAATGGAGACAGGTCAAAACCAGTGGATGGGCCCCAGTGATGCTGCACATTTTCTGAGCATGTTTCTTCCAGAAAGCTCCTCTTCCACAGACAATTTCTGTGAAGAGAGGAATATTTTCACCTGCCCTTGGATGGCATCCAGGTCTGGGGTGGAAGGTGGCAGCTGTTTAACAGACCACAGTAACACTGCACGGCAATTAGGGCAGGAAGTGAAGAAGGCTGCATCGCGCTGTAAGTGCTGAGGTGGAACTGAGGTCAAGAGAATGCGACGCCTCCAGATCGATCTCAGCCTCCTGTCCCAACTGAATGTCCTCCTCCATGGACAGGGCACCTGGGAGAGCAGCGGGTGGTTTTTAAGGAGGAGAGTCCTTAAAGCTGGGACGCAACATAGATACTGGGGTGCAAGGACAGGGCAAGGGCAGGAGGAGCCATCCTCATTTCGCTTGGGGGCCATGCATCTGGTGGCAATGCAGAGGGAGGCTTGAGAGGGGATTGCTGGAGACCAGGTGGCAGATTACAGGGATTGTCTAGATGACAGATCATGTATGTTTGTCTTAGTGTGGTACAGTGACAAGGATGGAGTTTGTCCTTAAGGGACCAGACACTTCATATGGAGGGTACCTTCTTTTTTTTTTTTTTTTTGCGGTACGCGGGCCTCTCACTGTTGTGGCCTCTCCCGTTGCGGAGCACAGGCTCCGGACGCACAGGCTCAGCGGCCATGGCTCACGGGCCCAGCCGCTCCGCGGTATGTGGGATCTTCCCAGACCGGGGCATGAACCCCTGTCCCCTGCATCGGCAGGCGGACTCTCAACCACTGCGCCACCAGGGAAGCCCGGAGGGTACCTTCTTACTCAGACCTCTCTTTTATGGACCCTTCCAGCCTCTCCATTGTCCTCTGGATTGGCCTCTGGGGTTGTCAGTTCCTCTGATTGAGGGAAAGACAGACTTTTGTTTTGTTTTCTTTCATGCCATACTTATACTTGGGCACAGAATAGGACTGAGTAAACATCATCCCAGAAACCTTGGGCCATGGAATGAGAGTCACAACTTCCATGTGGGCTTAATAATCATGTTGAAAAACAAAAACACTAATTCAAAAAGATATGTGCACCCCAGTGTTCATAGCAGCATTATTTATGGTTGCCAAGACATGGAAGCAACCTAAGTGTCCATCAAGAGATGAATGTATAAAGAAGATGTGGTATATATATACACACATATACATACACACACACACAATGAAATACTACTCAGCCATAAAAAAAAGAATGAAATTTTGCCATTTGCAGCAACATGGATGGACCTGGAGGGTATTATGCTAAGTGAAATAAGTCAGACAGAGAAAGACAAATACTGTGTGATATCACTCATATGTGGAATCTGAAAAATACGACAAACTAGTGAATATAACAGAGAAGAAGCGGACTCAGAGATGTAGACAACAAACCAGTGGAGGGAGGGGCCTTACTGGGGTGGGGGAGTGGAATCTAAAAAATACAACAAACTAGTGAATATCACTAAAACTAAGCAGACTCTCTATATCTGTAGAGAACAAACTAGTGGTTACCCGCGGGGAGAGGGAGTGGGGAGGGGCAATATAGGGGTAGGGGATCAATAGGTACAAACTCTTAGGTATAAAATAAGCTACCAGCATATATTGTACAACATGGGAAATATAGCCAATATTTTATAATAACTATAAATGGAGTATAACCTTTAAACGTTGTGAATCACTGTATTGTATACCTGTAACATATAATATTGTACATCAGCTACACGTCAGTTAAGATAAAAAAGAAAAGAAAGAAAGAAAAGGGGAAAAAAAAATCATGTAGAGAAACAGGACCCTTGAAAGAGTTGTATCTATTTTTAAAAAGTAGCCCGGTGTCTCTCTCTCCACGCTTGGGTAGGGGACTTTGTGGAGGAGATGATGGAATTCTAGCGCAGTCAAAGGGTTTGGGGGCTGGAAGGGGACTTAGAAATTGAATTCGGGTCAAGGAAATTGTGTTGGCTCCACTTTTAAAATACAGATCCCGAACCTCGTCACTTGTCACCCCCTGCAGCCATCCCTAAGGGTTGTTGCAGTCGCCTCCTACCTGGTCTCCCTGCTTCTACCCCTGTGCTCCTTCGTATATTTTCAGAATAACCCTTGCAGGATGTGCGCTGGATTCTGTCACTCCTCTGCTGAAGACCCTGCCTTGGTGTCCCATTTCTTTCAGAGAGAAATCCCAGGGCCTCCAAATAGCCTTCAAGGCCCCACCGGACGTGGCTGCACAGTGCCCCTCTGACCTAATCTCCTATGACCTCCATGGCCACAGCCCGACCACGCTGCCCCAGCCATGCTGGCCTCCTGGCTGCTTGCCCCTGACAGGCTCTTCCCAGATATCTGCTTGGTTAATCCCCTCCTCTCCCTCCCTCCTGGAGTCTGCTCAGTCAGGCCCACCTTGACTATTGATACATCAGCCTGCAAGTCCCTCCCCACCACCTCAAACCTAGGACATCTGCTCCCTCTTCTGTTATCCATCCTACTTTTACCCCCCGTAAGACTTAACACCTTCTAACAGGACACTTTTTGTATTTCTTGTGCTGATTACTATTTGTCTCTGCCTGTTGGGATGTCAGCTCTACGAGGCAGCGATCTTCCCGACGTTTGCCTGCCTCATAGTGAACTTGGCTGAATGAAAGAGAATGTAATTACAGAGAATGTAACATTTTTAAAAACATTTTATTTTGAAGTAATTTTAAGTTTACAGAAGAGTTGCAAAAATAGCACAAAGGGTTCAAACACACCCTTCGCAGAGAGATGTTAACATTTTACCACCATGTTTGTTTGGAGAATGTTTAATGATGTTAATGTTAGCATTCACAAAGATAATAGTACCAAAATTCATATGTTGAAATCCTAACCCCCAAGGTGATTTTAGGAAGTAGGGCCTTTGGGAAGTGATTAAGTCCTGAAGGAGAAGCTCTCAGGAATTGGATTAGTGCCTTATGAAAGGGGCTCCAGAGAGCTCTCTTGTGTCTTCCTCCATCTGAGGACAAGGTGAGAAGGTACCAGCTATGAACCAGGAAGTGGGCCATCACCAGAACGCCAGCATGCTGGCGGTACCTTGACCTTCGACTTCCCACCTGCCAGAACTGTGAGAAATAAGTTTCCATTCTTTATCAGCCACTCAGTCTGTGGTATTTCATTGTAGCAGCCTGAACGGACTAAAACACGTGTGTAAACCCCTCTAGATTTGCAAAAGTCTTTATTATTATTTTTTCTTCCATGCATTAGCTCACTGGTCACTCTCCAATGTAGCCATGAACACGTGAGAGGAGTCAGGCTCGTCCAGTTCAGGTGACGTCATACCCAAGCTCACACCTCTGGAAAGAGCAAAGAGCAGAGGTGGGAGTGGAGCTGAGGTTTTCCAACTCCCTGGTGGGCACTAGCTCTTCTGCCCAGTGCTGTCCGTTTACAGCCCAGCTCCCTCCCCTCTGCTCCTACAGTGGTGGCTGCCTAGGCCAAGAGTGACTGACAAAGTGAAGATGGCAGCTGCCTCACCCGGGCCGGGATGCCCTCGGAACAGCTGTGAGCAGCTCTACACGGGGCGTGAGTCACCGCATTCCCGCCCTCTCTATCCCACGTGCTCCCTTCACTCACTGCCTCTGCCCCGTGCCCACAGTGGTGATGTGGGGATGGGCTGCCAGCCTGGGGCTGACCACAGGGTCCTCGGGTGTCCTCCTTCCTGGTGACTGAGATGCCATCTGGCACCCACCGCAGCTTCAGGGCCTCCAGCCTAGCCCTAGGAAGCGGGAGGACAGGAGAAAGAGGAAAGTGAGGGCGGGGGAGACTTCCCACCTCTGGTCAGAGGGGACAAGTTACTGATCCCCTCCAAACGTCAGCTTCCTCACCTGTAAGATGAGGCGAATAAATAGTTCTGAAACTGATCATAACTTCTTGATCCTGAGTTGTCTCAGCCCATGATTCGTCTTCAAGGAAGAAATCTCAAGCCCTGATCCCCAATAGGAAAACTACCAGGTGTGTAGATAAAGGAGGGTCAAGAAATATCAGAAGGGCAGAGATCTGATGTAAAAGCTGCTATTAGGATTAAATGAGTTAATAGAGGTAAAACCTGTGGTCAGCAGTCAAAAACTATTTGTAATAACAGTGGTAAGAAGAGCATCTGCTGTTGAGTGTCCCTCCATGTCTGCCACCCTCCCCAAGCCAGGCCTCATTTTTTTCACTTCTGAGATTCTGCAGTAGACTCTGGTCACCAGTTATCTCCCTTCTCCAACCCAATCTGCCCGCTGCTATCAGAGCAATTTTCCTGAACACAGTTTTGCCGTGTACCCCCCTCCGGCTCAAAATCCTTCAGTGGCCTCACAGCCTCCTGAGTTGCATTCAAATTCCTCTCCCTGGCAGTCAAGCCCCTCAATAAACAAAGCCCCAGCTTACCTCTCCCTCTGCATTCCATCTACTCCCCACACCTGTCCAGTGCTTCAGGAAACCTACTCCTTGCTTCCCTCCAGACAGGAGCAAGCTGTCTCTTTCCCTTGCTGAGAGTGGTGAGATGATACAGTAGTTAAGAGATCAGGTTCTGGGGTCAGAAAACCTGAGTCTGAGTAGCTGTGTGGCCTTGGGGAAGTTGCATAACCTCTCTGAGCTTCAGGTTCCTCGTCTGTAAATGAGGATTTAATAATGGCATCTCCTGTAGGGATGGTTGTGAGGATAAAAGAAGTATGGAAAGCAATCGATGTACAGCGATCAAACACTCAGTAAATACTTCTCATTGTTTAATCCTTACACTGAATATGTCTTCCCTACCCCATGCCCATCTCTCTTGTCTGTTAACATCATCCTGCCCGCCTGATGAAACCCTCCCCACTCCTCTCCTTCATTCACCTTTCAACACACCCCCTTCTTTCCCCTTCACAATGTACTAACTTGATTGGACTTATTTTTTCACTCTGACTGCAAAGTCCTTGAGATCAGGGAGGAACCCATCTCTCAGGTTCAGAAGTCTCTGTATCTCAGGATCTAGGACAGCACCCAGCACCTAGAAAGTCTCAATCAGGATGTGTTGAGAGAAAGAACAAAGGAATGAGATCATGGAAAGCTCAATAATGAATGAAGGCCTGAATAAGTGAAGTACAGAGAAGCATCCTGATGACCTGGGGATATGATGCAACTTCCCCGAATGGGGGACACAGGCCTTCTGAGCATGGGCTCTGGGTTAGGAATGGTCCCCTTTGATCGTTGTCCCAGGGATAAAGCACCCCGAGAGCCCAGGTCAGACTGGCCTTCTGTGTCCAGGGCCCTGTCATGCTGGAGCAGATGCAGGATGTGAAGAGCAAGGCCTGGACAAGGCAGGGGGGGCCTGTGGGAGAGTGGGCTCTATTCTAGCTCACCTCTAACTTGCTAAGGAAGCTTGGAGGAATCCCCTATCCTGGCTCTGAAGGGAAAATTTGGGCTAGATCCATGGTTCTTCAAGTTTGTCCCCAGAAAAGCAGCGCTGGAGTCCCCCAGGAGCTTGTTAGAAATACAGACTCTCAGCCTCACCCTGAAATGCTGAATCAGCGACTTTGGGCAGGGGCCCAGCCATCTGTGTTTTATCTAGCCCTCCAGGAGAGCTGAGGCATGTTCGTGTTTGAGGAACACTGGGCTAGACTGATGGGGCTTTTAAGGTTGTTTGCTTTCTTTGGTTTGTAATTGCAGTAGACTCTCGTTGTTATTTTTTCCCCCAGTGAAATCTCAGGCAGATGCCCATATGTAAAGCGGATTAGAGCAGAGCCCCTCTTGTTGATGGAGAGGCTGAGTCCCACCCGCTCTGACTCTTCCCCATGGAGCACGCTCTGCCTGGTATGATGCCCCGTCTAGCAGGTTTCCAGCCAGCCGGCAGGCGTAGAATTCGGGGCTTGCCAAACCCCGGGCTGATGGTGGGCTCCCAAGCAGGCACCCCCTGGTGGCTCCCTGCTCAGGGTCCCCAGGGGGCCTGATATGGAGTGGGCATCAGGCATCAGGGAGGGTGGCGTTGAGGCCTGGGGGAACCCTGGGCCAGGATGGTAGCTGAGGCTCGGTGATGCTGACCGCCACGGCAGCATCTGTCCTGAGGCTGCGCAGCCAGCCGCCGAGCCACATTTGAGCCCGTGAAGCAGGAGCTGCCCTGCATTTTGGGGAGGTGGCAGTCACACTTCATTTTCACTCTAGCTGCTCTTGGAGACAATATGGCATCACCCAGATTTTTCGATCTTCTCTCTCGTGAAGCTCAGCAGACCACGGGAAGCAGGCAAGAGGCCTGCAGACATCCTTGTCTGGGCCCACAGACTCACTCTCTCTGCTTCTTCCCCTCCTGCCATGTGGACTGATGAGTCACTCGAATTTCTTTTTTATTTCATTTTCTGAAATGAAGATGATGGTGAGGGGGAGCCTGCGGGCGAGGGGTGGGGGTGTTGGGGAAACCCATAGTTAGAGAACTTCGCAGAAGAGGCCAAGTTGGTGGAGAAGCAGAAGAGAGAAGGCTTTGGGGACTGTTAGAAAGTGTAGATGATGGTGGGACCTGCCTTGAGGCAGAGAACCAGACAGAGGCCACAGATTACTTCCTGATCTGAGGTAGCACTGGTGGGTGCAGCCTTTGGCCAATAGCAGAGACCATCCCAACAGCAGGGGGTGGGGGAAGGTGGACAGTGGGAGTGTGTGGAGAAGAGAGGTAGGTGCCAGGGCTCCCGAGTTGACGTGAAAGTGGCCATCTGCCTGATGTCCTGCCAGGATACGTGCGTCTCACGCAGCTGAACAGAAGGAAATCTCCCCAGTCTGGTGCCTTGTCCCGGACAGGTGTGGAACCCTGTCAGTCTCAGAAGGAGAGGAAGTGCCGGGCCATGAGGAGGCACTAGAGCCCTCCCAATGTAGGGAGACCCCTTCTCTTGGTCCTGGCACTAAGGAATGGGACCCACATCCCTTCGTACCTCTGTGCCCTGATTTCCACATCTGGGAATGGAGAATAATAAAAAAATCAACTCGCTTTAGAAAAGCACACGAAGCAGGCACGATCATATTGGCACCTCCCATTTGTCTAATGTTAAAACGCTTCACGTCCCTCACCTCGTCGATCCTCTAATCGAGCTTAGGCGCAAATTGTCATCCGAGGCTCCAAGAGGTGAAGGTTCTCCCGAGATCACACTGTAAGTCAGTGGTGGCCCAGGTTTTCTGATTCTCGGTTCATTGTTTCTCCGAGATTCTGCTGCTTCCCCATCTGTGAAACGAAAAGACCTTTCAAGAGAAAGGTTGCTCCTTGTTGTGCCATTATTGTCTCTTGTGGCTGCAAATGCTTGCAACCTTACAAACTTTATTACATTTGCCCCACTCCTGGAACTCAGCCTGTTCCCGCCACCAAGACTGGCTCAGTGCTTCCTCGGGACAAGCTGACAGGAGACTCGGCGGTGACTTCTGCCCTATGTATCCCTGAGCCCAGACAGAATTTCTTAGGATTCCCTGGGGCTCATTCCATTTTCTAGTTCTCAACTAGAGTCAGCGGGAATCATTACTTTCCTGTGGATTCCAGAGAGCTTGACTCCATGACTTCAAAGGCTATTCAATACTGAGATGGTGTGACTTTATAACCTAGAAGGGGAAAACTCAAAGACGGTCCCAGGGGTGTTGGGATCATGGCTCAGGGTTGGAAATCACGGAGCTCAGATCCAGTTGAGAATAGTGTTGGCTCAGACCCTGGGCAGCTCTGGAGCTGCGGGCCTCTGGGCACCTGCTCACGTGGCGGCAGGTCCCTCACCTGTCTCTGAATCCCCTTTTCACCGCATTTCTGAAATAAGCGTGGTAACAGCTGCCTATGAGATGCTTCGTGACCAGGCAGCAGGCTTGTACTGTGGCCAAGTATTATGGAACAGATGCACTTTGTCTGAACCCATCTCCCAAAGCATTCAAGTGGGCAGTACTTGGAGGCACAAAAAATGCCGTTGCTGGAAGGGGTATTTTAGCAGTTATCTAGCCAGACCATCTACTCCCTAAATATATGCTTATACATCACTCTCAGGGGGGCGTGGCCCGGCCTCTGCTTGAATGCTTCCAGTGATGGCAAGCTCACTGCTCCAGAAGACGACTCATTTCTCCGTTGTACGTCTCTGGTAGGAAGCTCTGCCTTATGAGGCTGGTTGCCTTTAATTTTCATCCCTTTTCTCTAGTTCTGTCCTCTAGGGACTCCCCAAAGTAAATCTAGCATCGACCTCCGCTTCTATCCTTTATATACAGGATGTACTTGAAGGGGGCTTTAAGGGCTTTTCTTTCAAGGGAGCCCACAGGTGTGGATGCCATGTTCAGAGAAGGTGGGAAAAGTGGCACTGAGGCATTGGGTCCTGCCTTTGTCTCTTCCAGCCCTTGAGGACTAAGAACGAAGCGCTCCCTTTACCCCCTGACTTCAGTAGATGCAGGCAGCTTGTCCATTTCACTGTGCAGCTTATTGTCAGAGCGGTGAGTATTGTACCTCTGCATAAGGACATAGTCAAACATTAGTAAGACAATTTAGAAAGGAAGGAAGGAAGGATTAATTGACTTAGCGGAGGATGAAATGCGTCTATGACGGTTTCGGCACTGAGGCAGAAAAAAAGATGCTAGCTCTGTCGTGTGCACCTGTGGCCCTTGGAAGGGATATTTATCACAGATGGACTAGGCTTCTGTTCAGTCATGTAGGGATTAGAAGCCACTGGTCCCTCCCTGCCGTGAACAATCCTCAAGGCAACAGGCTTATAGGGAAGAGCATTTCAAAGACACCCAGGTGGAGGCTATATATTCTATGCCCAGGGTAGAGAGTTTCTAATGGCTCTAATGGCCTGACATTCTAGGATTCATTTTGTGTTTGAGAAGCAGAGTGGGGAAAGATTAAGGGATTTGAGTCCAAAAGCCTAGGTTTGGCCATAGACTCTGCTGCTTCTTGGCTATGTGATTATTGGGCGGTCACTTCACCTCTATAAGCCTGTTTTTGAATCAGTAAAATGGAGAAAAAAATTCCTGAACTGTGGGGTGTATGGCTGTGTGTGTGTGTGTGTGTGTGTGTGTGTGTGTGTGTGTGTGTGTGTACAAGTGTGCGAGCTCACAGTTTTCAGGATTAAATGTGCGGAAGTTTCTTCCGTAAACTGCGTTAACTACTGTCAACTTTAGAATGGTCTGCCCAGACGTCCTTCTCCAGTCATCCAATATAGCAAGGGCTAGTCTGTAAGGTGACAGCTTTTTACTGCATTCAGTTTTTTTGAAAGTTAGATTACATAAATAGGTTTGAGTCTTTATCAACCAGTAAGTATACATTAAAGAGTATAACACGGCTCTTAACGGCTTTTATAAGTCTTGGGAAAAGGAACTTTTGTCTTCCATTTTAGTTTGAAATCTTTGTAATATGTTACAGACCCACACACGTGTATCTTTGTAGTTTGCACCTCAGGCCACCAGGAAAATATCAAGTTACATTCTAAAAAATCACACCCACCTAGAACCTTTGGTTGTTGTTGCTTTTTCCATCCATCCATTTATCCTTTCATCCACCCATTAATTCATCCACTCCATGGGCACATTTACTACATCTCTGCTATGTGCTGTGAAGTATTCAAAGTGGTTCCTGTCTAAAGAGGTTACAGTATAGTTGGGGATTTGAGAGATGAGCCCCCATAACAGCAACATATGGCAAAGTGAAGTAAGTACTGCACGATATTTACAAACATCCTGCTTTGGAAACTTGAGGAGAGAACAATTCCTGCTCCCCACTAGCAGGAAGAGGGGGAGGGCTTAGTGTAGACTTTACCTGCTCAAACAAATAAAATCAAATTAAAACACACATACAGTGCTAGAGTGTGGGCATTTTGAGCCCCCCTGTGTTTTGTTCCTGGTTTCCCCATTTCTTAGCTGTGTGGCTTTGGGCAATTCTCCATTCCTCAGATTTCTCATAATAGTACCTATCGCCTGCAATTGTTGTAAAGGTTAAATGAGATAATGCAGTATCCAACATGTAGTAAGAAGTCAATGAATGTCAGTTGATATTGTTATTATTTCCCACAGAAGGTGGAGGCTGAGGTGAGCCTCTAGGGCTGAGTAAAATTTCAAAAGCTAGCAAGGGAAAGCAGAGGGAACATTCTGAGCAAAGGCTCAGGGGAAGAATGTTTTCAGAAAAAGATATCCAGCCCTGTGTGTTTGTACAGTGCAGTGTGTGGGTGATCATGGGAATGGGTGGAGTTAGCAAGGGTTGGAGGTATGGCTAAAGAAGTAGGTCACCGGGCTTCCCAGGTGGCGCAGTGGTTGAGAATCCGCCTGACAATGCAGGCGACATGGGTTTGAGCCCTGGTCCGGGAGGATCCCATATGCCGCGGAGCAACTAAGCCTGTGCGTCACAACTACTGAGCCTGAGCTCTAGAGCCCGCGAGCCACAACTACTGAGCCCACGTGCCACAACTACCGAAGCCCACGCACCTAGAGCCCGTGCTCCATAATAAGAGAAGCCACCGCAATGAGAAGCCCATGCACCACAACAAAGAGTAGCCCCTGCTCACCGCAACTAGAGAAAACCCACGTGCAGCAACGAAGACCCAACACAGCCAAAAATAAATAGATAAATAAATTTATAAAAAAAAAAAAAAAAAAAGAAGTAGGTCACCAATCTCAGAAGGCTGAGGGCTCTGAGTTTGGTACAAGAGTTTCCAAAGATGAGTGCATGCTCCCAGGAGGGTGTGCAAATCATATTGGAATCTCCTTTTTTATTTACTTTTATTTACATAAAAGAAGTTAAAATTCATATTACTTCCTTTATAGATTGACTAGGGGACCCATGTCAGATGCATAAGTCAAAAGATTCCATGTCACATCTCCAACTATGGTTATTCTGAGGGAGGGGTAGGGATTCTATGCCCTAGAATGTCCATGAGGTACCCACACTGCTGTTCTCATTTAGATAATTTTTTGGATTTATGGAATCTTTACCTTTATCTAACTTAATAAATCTTCACAAAATGGACAAGTGGTTTTGAAAGATTCCTGCAAAGAACTCATGGATTGAGAATGACTCTTGTAACAAATACAAGCAAACAACAAGAAAATGGCAAGGCTGATTTTTCTCCTATTCTTGGCTTGTCACTGACCACATTTCAGGGGTTAAAGCCAACGATGATCTAATCACATATAACAAGCAGTAGGCAAATCAATCAATCAGTCAATCAAATACCCTTAAAATTCTCAGGAAGAATGCTTGAGAGATGGGTTTACATTCCTGTGATTAACGATGAACCCCACCTACAGTGTTGATCATGTCTTGGGATGGTAGAAAAGATAGTATGATGTTATGAAGATTAACACATATTTTAAAGCATTCTTGAATTCTTATGTATCTCTCCTTTTATCATTTCTATTTTTGCTTTATTTTTATAATGTGCATAGTATATTGGCATGGTTTGACGCACATGCATACACACATATTATAAATCAATATGGGCACACAAATTATAAATCTTTTTAACTGGTGAGGCTCCATGCTCAGATGAGTTTGGAGACTGCTGACTGGGGCCAAGAGAAATCATTCTTGGAGGTCCTTCAACAGTGGGAGGCATGATGAGAGCTGTGTTTGTGGTGATAAATGTGATCACATATTCTCAAGGGAAAAAAAAGTGTTGCACAAGGAATCAGAGAGGTGGAGTCTGAAAGAGAGTCATTAAACTTGGCTCTTCCTCTTTCAGAGACGTTGTTCTCTCTTCCTTACGAAGGTAAACCACAGGCCTCTTGCATCTGGCAGCAGGAGCTCTGTAGGACATGTTCCCAGAGCCAGGCTTTCTCTGGCTGTCTGCACAGGAAGAAGATTGCGTAGAACATCCTTCAGCTAATTTCCTCTCTTCTGCAGTTCTAGCTTTATGAGAAACCAATCCTGAAACAGTCCTCAGCTTTGACTTACAGCAGAGGTGAGCGAGATTATCGTTGTGACATGAGAGCTCCAGGCTTTCCTGCCTGAAAGAGGCAGAATTTCAGAACGGTCAGAGGGATGGGCTCTGCAGTTAGACAATCTACATCCAGTTCTACCAGGTATTCCTGGACTCACCTTAGCCAATTCCTTACTTTCTTTATGCCATGGTTTCCTCATCTGTAAGTTGAGGTTAACCATCATACCTGTGCGGTAGCGGTGAGGAGTCAATAAGACAATGGGCGTGAAAGACAGAGTGTGATTTTCAGCATAGAATAAATTCCCAAGGCATGTGAGTTCTTCTCATTACAAAGGAATGAACTGGAGCATGGTCTGAAGGGCCCTGGGGAAGAAATGAAGAAGGAGGCTTCCAGGAATACAGATCCTTTAATCTCCTTAAAGCAACATCCAAACAAAAGTATAACTCTCTATGGAAGCCAGCACACTCAAGGCTGCCAGTTGCAGGTGGCGGGCAGGGCCAACATGGCTGCCTCTGAGTCACCCTCTCTCCTTGACTCATCTGTCACCTCTGTCATCTCTGGCTATTGCCACAGTTTCTTGTGAGAAATTATGAAATAAACGGCCTGTGCAGTAATGCCTGGGTGACTAGGTGAATCCTGGGCATGTGGCCAACGTTCCATGCACTTTAAATATCCTTAGGTTTCGTGAACTCCACATGATTTAATTTCCTTAAAGAAAAAAAAGAGTGCTTATAATCACGCTCAGAAGGACTGACAGATACAAAGTTAACATTCCGAGGCCTTCCAGGGTGAGACTTGCACGAAGCAAAAAGATGTGGTGGCTGACAGGAGTGAACCATGCTCATTCATAGCCAGTCTCTCTGTTTCCAGACGTCAGCCAGCGCCTGGAGGACAAGAGCACGTAATCGTGGTGATAATTAAGTCATCACACCAGTAGCTTTGCTCATGTGTACTGGGATAGAGAATTTCCAGAGTACTTTCGTATGTGATGATGATGATAATAATTAATAATAAATTCTTTCACTTGGCCCTTTATCTCCTCCTTTCTCTTTCAATCACATGGAAATATCATGATCCCCATTTTACTTGTGACAAAACTGAGGCCCAGAGAGACTTTGAGGAACCTGAGCCCAATCACACAGCTGGAAAGGAGGAGAGTCAGGTGAAAACCCAGGTCTTCTGGCTAAAAGCAGAGTCTTCTTTCTACTCTATTTTGTTCATGGGATCTTCATAAAACACTCCAGATCCCTTTGGTCTGGAGGGAAGTTCCCTTTTCTGTTACTCCTTTTGTCTTTCCCCAGCAGGTCTGGCCATTGCATGACCATTGATTTGTCAATTTCTCTGTGAGCGTGCGTTACACCATATGCTGTTGATCATCTTATGAGTGTCTCTCCCTGAAGAGATTGTGATCTCCTGAAGAACTCTAACTCATCTGTGTATGCCCAGCACCTAGCCCAGAGCCTACTATGTGGTCCATGCTTATTGATTGAATGATGAATAAATTAATGCCTCCGAACTAAATGTCCTTTGTACTCCTTTCTGCCTCTTCTATTTTTATCTGTCCTTCTAGCCCCAGCTCAGGGCCCATGATGTTGTCCATCTCTTCTGAACCTCTGTAGAACCATAGGCTCTCAGCCATATCCTTAGAGCATATATATCTTATCTCTTCAAAGGGTTCTTGAGGGTAGAGATTAAATCTGAGTGTCCAAAGGGTCCCTCATGAGATCTAGGCCAATTCTAGGTAGAGTGGGTACATGGTGAGTACTCATGCCCATGTTCACATGGTTGCCTGCACTTTGGCAAGAGCTGGTGGAACAGGTTGGTGACAGAGCCCAAGCAGAGACTTGATTGGTAAGAGACAGAAAAGCAGATGGCCAAGAGCCCAGCCTTTACCTGGCTTATCAGCATACCCCTTTCACAATCACTGAAACTGTGTCTCATGGACACTTTTACAGATGGGTAATTCCTTGAAGCCAGACGATAGATCTGTGAAGAGATCAAGCTTCAGGGGGAAAAATTATCACTGCAACTTATTTGTGTAAAAATATGTGAACCAGAGACTCATCGTCAGAAAGGAACAAATATGAGGGACTCTGTGAACCAGTCGGATGTGAAAAGGAACAGACCAAGAAACTGGGACACTGGGCTAGTTAATTAATGACTTGGTGAACTAGTAAGGTAGTTTGCTTAAATGAGGGGGGAAGACTATGATTAAAAATAAATACATTAAAGGAGGTAACAACCAACAATTTTATTGAGTTCGCATCTCTTTTGGCCCAATAGTTCCACTACTGGAGATTTATTCTAAGAAAATAATCCAAGCCTAGGAAAAGGGATGGCAGGAAAGTGCCCAAAGAGGTATTATTGATAACAGAAGTGAATTGGAGATAACATCAGTGGCCCAGGATAATTTCGAAATGCTGATATAAATGACAATGTATTCACTAAAGTTATATTTTGAAGCCATTCAAATGGGTCATTATAAAGACCACATTGGAATTGTTCATTGTGTGGTGCCTATGACAAAGATTAGAATGCAAAATTATATTTGTGCTGCATGTCCAACACTGTGAGAAAATATGATTTTTTGGAAAAGACAGGAAAGAATGGAAATAGATGATTTATAAAGATAGTAAGCTTGTGGGTGGCTTTTTATTTCCATAATCATGGTATTATGTATTTGTATAATATAAAAAAAAATGGATGTTCATCAGATACTTAAAAGAAAAAGAAAAACACCTTAACATGAGGTATGTTGCACCCAGTAGCCATTTCGGAGAGGTTAAACATGAGACGTGATCTTTTCCGAAACCTCATCTTCAAACACAGGTCCAGCTTAGATTTCTTTCACTGGTGACAAGTTTGAAATCGTGTACTTGAAAGTCGGAAAGACTTTGGACCCATAGCTATGGATATGGAATGCACACATGGGTATGGATATAATTCCCCTGGAAAGATAGACCTCATGAGTCCTCTCATGTACCAAATGCCTCATGCAAAGTGATGCCTGTATATGAAGAGTGGAAAGATTATGAATTGTGGATTTCAATGCCCTTCAAAATGCATGAGAGCTTAAAAATTAAGGGAGACCATGTTTAAGGGATCCAAGTGAGGCTCATCTTCTAGTAACAAATTTAAACTATGAACCATATACAGCACAGAGAGTGCTTTCGTTTTGGGGTAGAATCCCAGTTTATAAGCTTTTTTTCCTTATCATCCATGTTAGTGTCATTATAGACTTGCCTTTGGCAATCTTTTTTTTTTTTTGAAACACTTTATTGAGATATTATTGACTTACAAAAAGTTACACGTATTTAATGTATACCATTTAATGAGTTTGGAGATAAGTATCCATCCATGAAAACATCACTACACTCCATGTCAAAAACATATCCATTCCCTCCAAAAGTTTCTTTTCCCATTCTTATTTATTATTATTATTGTTATTATTATTATTGTATGCGTGATAAGAACACTTAACATAATATCTACCCTCTTTGCAAAATTTTAAAAATACAATACGGTATTTTTAACTATAGCCACTATGCTGTACAGTAGATGTCTAGGACTTATTCATCTTGTATAACTGAAACTTTGTACCCTTTGACTAATATCTCCCCCTTTCTCCTGTTCCTCAACCCCTGGCAACCACCATTCTACTCTCTGCTTCTATGAGTTTTACTATTTTATATTCCTCATGTAAGTGGTATTATGTCAAAATGGATTAAAAAGTTAAACATAAAATCTGAAACCATGAAACTCCTAGAAGAAAATATAGGAAGAAAGCTTCCTGACATTGGCTTTAGCAGTGATTTCTTGGATATGACATCAAAGGAGCAGGCAACAAAAGCAAAATAGACAAGTGGGATTGCATCAAACTAAAAAGCTTCTGCACGGTGAAGGAAACAATCAACAAAATGGAAAGGTAACCAACAGAATGGGAGAAATTGTTGCAAACCATGTATCTGATAAAGGGCTATTACCCAAAATACATAAGAAACTCCTACAACTCAATAGCAAACAACAATTAATCCAATTTGAAAATGGGCAAAGGAACTGAATAGACATTTCATCAAAGAAGACATACAAAAGGCAATTGTTTAAGTAAATGCCAAAAGCTGAAAATTCCTTTTTATTTTTTTACTTAAATCAAAACCTGAACTTTATAACAAGGGATGTAAAACCAAGAAAATTAATTTCGATTTCTTTATTTTCCTATCTGGCATAGTTCAGCGACATATATAATAATTGTTAGTTGTTCATGACTTTTGCCCCTGAAGCAATCTAGTTGTACTGGATGATGTTTACTTTATAAAATTTTACTTTTTTTTTTTTTTGCACTTTACTACCCATTTAATTAATAGTCTCATTTTGAAATTGCCATCCCAAATAATGAAAATTCCTCTTGTTACTATTGAATCTGTCTTCTAGGTTTGAGACATCCCAGTTCCTCATTCCAAATAATTTTTACTAGATCCACACATTTTCCTGGAAAGATCGATCCATTTGTACCGTGAAAAGCACCATCATGTTTGGCTAAGTATTGGCTAAATAATATTAACCTAAAAACTTTATACTAATATTCAAAGCAAATGTTAGCTTTTCTTTGTCTCTGTTGCATTTTATCAACTGCTGTTTTTTTTCCAGCTTTTTAATTTTTCAGTCCACCACCTACTCTTAAGTAGGCTTTTCTGTGTACAAGTCAATATGTTCACTTTTATTACTTCTATTTTAAAGAATTAAGCAGATCACCTCTTTATTTCTTTTTCTCCTCAAACTTTCATCTTTTCTTAGGTCCTCCTGTGCTTTTTCTATTTCTGTTACCTAGACAGGTTCTCATTTTTAATGATCTAAAAATGTGCTGTTCAATATAATTGCCACTAGCCACATGTGGATATTTAAATTTTAAATTAGTTAAAATTGAATAGAAATTAAAATTAACGTAAAAGTTCCTCAGTTCCAGTAGCTACATGTCACATACTCAGTAGGCACGTGTGTCTAGTGACTACCATTTTGGCAGCACAGATGTAGACCATTTTCATCATAGCAGGAAGTTCTACTGGACAACACTGATCTAAAGGATTACAAAACAGATTGTTCATTGTATTCAAAGTGTATAACATTTGAATATAATTTCATGAAAAATGTACATGAAAGTAAATGTAATACATTTAAAAATTAAAATTACTTTCCATATACATTTTCAGAAACATCTTAAATATCAAAAATTATTAACTCCAGTTAAAAAGGAAACTACAAATAAGTTATAATTAATAGATATTAACATTGTAAATAAAAATTATTTAAGTAAAGCTAATTTTAAAGTTTAATTTTTTAATTTAATCAAATTGTATTTATTTCTGTAAAAAATTAAACTATTGAAAATGCCAGCTTTTAATGCCCGCTTAGTTGCAAATGTAATAAATCTATATCACACTTGTCAGAGAGATTATGTTTCAACCTCCATAGATACAAATTTAAGAGTAATATGAATTGTTTACTTTGCAAAATATTCCTCAACTGTCATGTAAAGCTGCTGGAAATTCATGCTCATTCAGAACTTCCAGAGTCATGAATTAGAGCATAAAGAGAAACAAGAAAACGCACACCCAGCACTACTTTCCTATTAAGGGTCTATTATATTTATGCCATCTGAGAGGAAGGATGTGACAAGTTAATTCATTGTTTAATTTCTCTTACCTAAGTGCTTTAACCATTCAAATCCTCCCTGTTCTCCAAAGCAGTATAGGGCAAAAGATCTGAAGATCTGGGGACCTGACTGACGTTTGTCACAAGAACTGATGTTTCTGGTTATGGTTCTTGCTGTGCCGGCTCTGAGTACCAGATTCTGAATGACAGAAGAGCCCATGCCGTCTTTTTCAGATTTATTTGTTTTCATGTTTGTGATATGCCACGGTATCTTTCCTCAAAGGTGAACTTGGGGGCCTTCTTGCCTGGGTCTCAGGGCAGTAAGAGTCACATGGATGTGATACGTAACATGGCTAAGGGACTGATAGCCGGGTTGGACAGACCTCCAGCAGATACAGTTGATGGAGCACTTCCATGTACTACAGATCAGACCCTCTTCAAGGGAACCCAACAAGGAAGGCATTACTGTCCATCAAGCCCATCTCCTAAAGGGCAAACTGAGTCTTTAGAAGAGGGAAACAACTTGCTCAAGACAGCAGAGTTGATAAGAGGCAGAGCCACGTTTTAAAACCAGGGCTGTCTGAAGCCAAAGCTCTTAGCCTAACCGCTCCACATCCTACCCCAGACGGATGACTGCATCTCCAGCTCCCTGGAGTCAGTCATCTGAAGGGAGGCTCTTTCTGGGAAAGGGTTGGTGCTGAAAGCTGCCTTTCTGCTGGCTGAGGACAGTAGGGTTGAATATAGATGAGATGAACCCTGAGAGTGTGGATCCCCAGCAGGAAGACGACGGGGGAAGAGAGGTGCTGCCACTGTCTCATGGATCTACTCGCAACTCTCCCTTGCCCCCAAAACCTCTGCAGGACAGGCCACACTCCTCAGCAAGATGTTTAAAATAAAAAACCCCAATCTTGCCCCAACCAACTTACTCAGCGACATCTCCCCCATTCCCACCTCCCCCCAGCACAGCCCCGATTTTAGTCTCCATGAACCCCATATTCTCAGAAAACAATCTGCTCTCTCAGCCTTCCCACCTGTGAATATGCTGCCCCTTTGGCTAGAACACCCTGTTTCCTCCCACCTGTCTGGAGAAACCTTACTCATCCTTCAGGTTATAATTCAAGTGTCACCTCCTGGGTCATTGGCTCCTAGACCCCCAGAGGGGGTTGGTCACATACTCCCCTGAGGCTTCTAGAACTTTATTCAGACCTAAGTTAGAGTCCCATCATCACAGCAGCCTGTGATGCTTGCCTGTATGTCCAGACGTCTCACTATAGACGGTGAGATCCTGCAGAACAGAAGCCATTTTCTATTCAACTCTGCGTCCTCCCCGCCCCATCCCCTTGCTCCAAGCACAATCCCTAGAATATAGCAGGCCCTTACCAAGTGTTGAGTGTTGAATGAATGCACCTTCAAGGGAAGGTGACCTCAGGGGCTTGGTTTCCTGGGCAGAGACCTTGCCTGCTGCACCCACAGGCCCCTTTGAGCAATGTCCCATCCAAGGCACTGAGCCACTACTGGGGCCGTTGCAGCAGCAGGAGCCTAGGGTGCAGCTGATGGGAAAATAAACAGAGAAGGCAAAAACAAGGGTGTGTTGAAATCTTGACAAACTTCTATTCCTTGGTGTTCAAACTTGCCCACATCTTCTAAGTCAGGTGGGTTCTTAGTCCAGTGCTCTGAGAGGATCCACTGTAGGTACAAAGGCTATGGGATCATGGCCCAGGAGCAGGGAAGAGACCAGGAGATGTGAAATTGTCTTCCTTGTTTAGATTTTCTCTTAGTGTGCGTGTTTGTCTTTCTAGACAGAAGAAACCCTTCCCCTGCTTTAATTACCTAATGGCTTTGACACCTTGGGCTGTTGCATCACCACAACTGCTTTGTCAAGGATACTGCACCGAGGTGGATCTAGGCTTAGGGAGAGGCAGCTGACAGGAAACAAGTTCTGACAGCCAGGGAAATGTTGGGCAGAGGAAGAGATCTAGGGGAGGAAGGGAGGGTGGTGAAAAGAAGAAAAAGGAAATTGTTGGGATGGTGGTAAAAGGAGATCTTGGGAAAGGTGGCAGCTAGGTTAGCAAAACTGGATGTCTCTGGAAGATTTCCCAGATGAGGCTTCAGGAAGGTTGTGCACAAGCAGGCAAACCTGTCTGCTACAGGTCCCCGAAAGGAACACAATTAGAGAGCTCAGGTTGCCATCTTGGGATTACATCTGGCTGAGATGTTTTCTTCACTCTGGATCTCAATTTCTCTCCTCAGAAACAAGGCCAGAATTGGAATCTTTCCCACAAACCCCCAGATGCTCCCTTGGAAATACTCTTTTTTTTTTTTTAACATCTTTATTGGAGTATAATTGCTTTAAAATGGTGTGTTAGTTTCTGCTGTATAACAAAGTTAATCAGCTATACATATACATATATCCCCATATCCCCTCCCTCTTGCGTCTCCCTCCCATGCTTCCTATCCCACCCCTCTAGGTGGTCACAAAACACCCAGCTGAGCTCCCTGTGCTATGCGGCTGCTTCCCACTAGCTATCTATTTTACGTTTGGTAGTGTATGTATGTCCATGCCACTCTCTCACTTCATCTCAGCTTACCCTTCCCCCTCCCCATGTCCTCAAGTCCATTCTCTATGTCTGTGTCTTTATTCCTGTCCTGCCCCTAGGTTTGTCAGAACCATTTTTTTTTTTAGATTCCATATATATGTGTTAGCATATGGTATTTGTTTTTCTCTTTCTGACTTATTTCACTCTGTATGGCAGACTCTAGGTCTATCCACCTCACTACAAATAACTCAATTTCGTTTCTTTCTATGGCTGAGTAATATTCCATTGTATATATGTGCCACATTTTCTTTATCCATTCATCCGATGATGGACACTTAGGTTGCTTCCATGTCCTGGCTATTGTAAATAGTGCTGCAGTGAACATTGTGGTACATGACTCTTTTTGAATTATGGTTGTCTCAGGGTATACGCCCAGTAGTGGGATTCCTGGGTTGTATGGTAGTTCTATTTTTAGTTTTTTAAGGAACCTCCATACCGTTCTCCATAGTGGCTGTATCAATCTACATTCCCACCAACAGTGCAGGAAGGTTCCCTTTTCTCCACACCCTCTCCAGCATTTATTGTTTGTAGATTTTTTGATGATGCCCATTCTGACTGGTGTGAGGTGATACCTCATTGTAGTTTTAATTTGCATTTCTCTAATGATTAGTGCTGTTGAGCATCCTTTCATGTGTTTGTTGGCAATCTATATATCTTCTCTGGAGAAATGTCTATTTAGGTCTTCTGCCCATTTTTTGATTGGGTTGTTCGTTTTTTGATATTGAGCTGCATGAGATGCATGTATATTTTGGAGATTAATCCTTTGTCAGTTTCTTCATTCGCAAATATTTTCTCCCATTCTGAGGGCTGTCTTTTTGTCTTGTTTATGGTTTCCTTGCTGTGCAAAAGCTTTTAAGTTTGATTAGGTCCCATTTGTTTATTTTTGTTCTTATTTCCATTTTTTCTAGGTGCTGTGATTTATATCATAGAGTGTTCTGCCTAAGTTTTCCTTTAAGAGTTTTATAGTGTCTGGCCTTACATTTAGGTCTTTAATCCATTTTGAGTTTATTTTTGTATACTGAGTTAGGGAGTGTTCTAATTTCATTCTTTTACATGTAGCTATCCAGTTTTCTCAGCACCACTTATTGAAGAGGCTGTCTTTTCTCCATTGTATACTCTTGCCTCTTTTATCAAAGATAAGGTGACCATATGTGCATGGGTTTATCTCTGGGCTTTCTATCCTGTTCCATTGATCTATATTTCTATTTTTGTGCCAGTACCGTACTGTCTTGATTACTGTAGCTTTGTAGTATAGTCTGAAGTCAGGGAGCCAGATTCCTCCCATTCCAGTTTTCTTTCTCAAGATTGTTTTTGCTATTCAGGTCTTTTGTGTTTCCATAGATATTGCAAAATGCTTTGATCTAGTTGTGTGAAAAATGCCATTGGTAGTTTGAAAGGGATTACCTTGAATCTGTAGATTGCTTTGGGTAGTATAGTCATTTTCACAATGCTGATTCTTCCAATCCAAGGACATGGTATATCGCTCCACCTATTGGTATCATCTTTAATTTCTTTCATCAGTGTCTTATAGTTTTCTGCATACAGGTCTTTTTTCTCCCTAGGTAGGTTTCTTCCTAGGTATTTTATTCTTTTTGTTGCAATGGTAAATGGGAGTGTTTCCTTACTTCTCTTTCAGATTTTTCATCATTAGTGTATAGGAATGCAAGAGATTTCTGTGCATTAATTTTGTATCCTGTTAATTTACCAAATTCATTGATTGGCTCTAGTAGTTTCCTGGTATCATCTTTAGGATTCTCTATGTATAGTAAGTATCATGTCATCTGCACACAGTGACAGTTTTACTTCTTCTTTTCTGATTTGTATTCTTTTTATTTCTTTTTCTTCTCTGATTGCTATGGCTAAAGCTTCCAAAACTATGTTGAATAATAGCAGTGAGAGTGTGCAATCTTGTGTTGTTCCTGATCTTAGAGGAAATTGTTTCAGTTTTTCACCACTGAGAACAATGTTGGCTGTGGGTTTGTCATACATGGCCTTTATTATGTTGAGGTAGGTGCCCTCTATGCCTACTTTCAGGAGAATTTTTATCATAAATTAGTGTTGAATTTTGTCAAAAGCTTTTTCTGCATATATTGAGATTATCATGTTTTTTATCCTTCAGTTTGTTAATATGGTGTACCACAGTGATTGATTTGCATATATTGAAGAATCCTTGCATTCCTGGGATAAACCCCACTTGATCATGGTGTATGATCCTTTTAATGTGCTGTCTTACTGAAATACTCTTGAGACAAAAATGTAAGAAATCATCAAAACCATCATAAAGCCCTTCATAAATATTCAAGCAGTTAGTACGGGAGATTCTGGAAACAAACATGGTCAAACTAAGTGTTTGTCACAACTGTGAAACACAGCCCCAGCAAAGGACAGCCCCAGCCAATTTAATCTGGCCTCTAGCTACTGTATGGAGGAACCAAAGAAGTAGATGTAGGGAAACCAAAAGCTTGGAGATCTTGAAACATGAGGATGAAGAATTGAACATTTAGTTGTATGAGCCTGGGGTGGGGCTCGGGAGACCTGGGTTTTAGACCAGCTCGGCTTATTGCTTTACAGACGTGAACCTAGATTTCTCAACTGTATGATAAAAGGATGAATCTCTGTGGGGCTCGTGTTCCTTGGGGTGAGTGTGTAGGGCTATGCAGTCAGATGCTGGAGGCCACTGTCAAGTACAATTCATCTTCCTGGAACATCAATTTTACCTGATGGCAAACATTTTATTTTATTATTTTTTTTAAGTTTTATTGGAGTATAGTTGTTTTACAATGATGTGTTAGTTTCTACTGTAAAACAAAGTGAATCAGCTATACATATACATATATTCCCTCTTTTTTGGATTTCCTTCCCATTTAGGTCACCACAGAACACTGAGTAGGGTTCCCTGTGCTATACAGTATGTTCTCATTAGTTATCTATTTTATACATAGCATCAATTGTGTATATATGTTAATCCCAATCTTCCAATTCATCCCACCCCCCATTTCGCCCTTGGTATCCATACCTTGTTCTCTATGTCTGTGTCTCTATTTCTGCTTTGCAAATAAAATCATCTGTCCCATTTTTCCAGATTCCACACATATGCCTTAATGTATGATATTTGTTTTTCTCTCTCTGACTTACTTCACTCCATATGACAGTCTCTAGGTCCATCCACTGATGGAAAACATTATTTTTTACTCAAAAATTAATTCACTTGGTCAAAAAATGCTAATCAAGTTTTGACTACATGCCAGGTACTGTTTTAAACACTATTTTATTATCAAAGTAAACATGGATATATTATGGAATAATGTGCATAATTTACAGGATCTAAGGTGAACAATGGTCCCCAAAATTATTTTTCACATACAGGGGCACTTCTGGCTGTGTCCATTCGCTCTCAACTCCAACCAAATAATGCACATTTGTTCTCCTTTGCCCCTGGGCACACGCCAGTGGATAGGCAGGCCAGTAGTCTTAGGCCCCTTTCCAATAGATACAGCCTATACTGTCATCACCACCAGAAATTAAGCAAACCCTTGTTGTTGACAACAGGTTTGATATGCATATCTACCAGATGAAAGTAAGATAAGGGAACTAACTTCAAATAAGCACCGCTACCTATCTAACAGGTGATAAGTGTATCAGCCTTTTTAAAACAATTTCACTTGATCTCCACAACCATCCACCTGCAAAATCGGTGTCATTGCCCCAGTTTGAAAATTCAGGAGAGGAAGCTGAGGCTCAAAGAGGTTGAGTGACTTGTTCAAAGTCTCAGTGCTAAGAAATGGAAGAGTCAAGATTTCATCCTGCCTTGGCCTGGCTCCAAGCCAATCCCCTTCTCCCTTTCTGACCCCACCCTCCAAAGGTGATAGCAATCACTTTTCCTTTGAAGTCTCTCTCTGTCTCACAGCTTGGCAGTATAACCTTAAACTCGGGTGCTAAGGACATAGCATTAGAGAGAAAATGCACATGACCCCCTCCACAGAACAACAGATTGTCAGAATGGGACCAGACTGCAGAGATTGTCCAATACTCTTGTTTCCAGAGAGGAGACCTGGGGCCTAGGCTATAACATGAACATTTGTGGAAAGAAGCTCTGAGGTTGGCAAGACATATCCAAGTTCAGCACTGCCGTGTTCCCCTGGGACCCTGCAGTCCCTTAAGCTCCCCGAGACTGATTTTCCTTCTCTATAAAATGGGATGGAATGGGGAAATTATGTCACTTGCAGAAGGCTGTTGTAAAGATGATATAAAATCATGTACGTGCAAGATTTTAAACCTTAAAGTGCTATGTACAGATGTCTGTGACTCACCTAAGTTCTCCCAGCACAGACCCAGTTCTCAGATATTAAATATTCTTCCACTGCCCCACAGTGCTGGAGACCCTCCCTGAAGCTGCAGCCACCCCACTCACTTTCAGAACACAGTCAGAATCCTTTGCAAAAGAGTGGACTGGTGTACACTTTTATAACTTGAGAAAATGGAGCGAGTAACCACAGTCTCTCCTCATCCTAAGATGCTCCTTGTGGGAGGAAAACACACACCCTAGACGCATGGTTAGTGCCCAGAATGAGCTGAGCTCTGTACCCAGAGCAGCCTTGAGTCAAGGTCCTTGCCCTGTAGGAGCAAGTTCGGGTGAAGGGAGTTTCCCCAAAGGAAGTGACTCACTCAGGGAGGGTCTCTTTCTTATGCCATGTGCCAGGCCAAATTTGTTTGACCTCTACAACTTCAAGCCTGTAAGCAGTGGGAATATGGAGTCTCCCCCACTCCCACTCCATCCCACTCCCTCCCCCAGTCTCTCCCCAGGCCCTCCCTGAATTAACAAGGTGAGCTCACAGGCAGGATACTCCACAGAGCCGTGTGGAACATACAACAGTGCTCCAGCTCCTCTGGGGCACCCTCTCCAAGTTCTCCAGGTACAATCCTGCCACCACTGCACCAGTCCTGAGAGGAGAAATACGGAAAACATTAACTCCCTCATGGTATCCTTGGAGAAACTGAAGCCCAGGACAAATGCAACGTCTGCCTGCGAATCAGCATTAAAAACACCAGCACCCGGGACTCAATTCCTGCTCCTGCTTCTCACACTCAGCCGCCAGGACCTTCCCACTCCAGGCTCTGTGTCCTCCCAGGGAGCGGAGGCCTGGTGGTCACAGGCTGTGGTAGCTCCTGGCACCTCCTAGCACCAGGCATGCCACCTAATAAGCACTTCACATAATGTTGATCAGAGACTGAGATGCCTAACTTACTTCTCTCTGACTTCCTGTTTTCTCATCTGCAAAATGCCAGGGTTAAATTAGATGATCTCTGAGACATTTTCCATTTCTCACTGGTATTTTTAGGTCAGTTGAGTACCTTAGCTTGGCAAATGGGACGTGTGGAAATCAGACTAGGACAGTCGGTTGGGGTCCCAGGGATAGATAGAGGACCTAGCACAGGGCAGGCAGGGGTTAAAAATGAGGGAGAGATGTGAGAGATGTGCCCTCACAGAGCCCTCAGCCTGGGGCAAAATAAGATCCTCAATAAGAATGGACATGGGCAGGCAAAGTTGCTCAGAAGAAGGGAACTCCATAAGCTTGGAAGTCAGGAGATCTGGGTGCCTATGCAGAGCCTGACTTTGCCTTGCTGGGAAGATCAATTCCTTTTTCTGGACCTCATTTATGGTTTAATGTCCACTCTTCTACAAGGTCTTGAAAGGAAGATCTTCCCTCCTTTTCCTTGACAGAGGTGGAGCAGGAAGAGTCCCTCTTCCATTGCCTGGGACTCTTTCTTCAAAACACAGGTCATGTGGCTAACACTGCTCATTTTTACACGGGGATTCCTTGCAGCAGGGCATGGCCTTAACCCTGACTGCGTGGACAGAAATTTGCAGAAACCTGAGTATGTTATAGACCTTGATCTCCTCTAATTCTTTCAAACGTGTCCACTTTCTCTTCCTTTTTTAAAATATTTTAGCTCAGACCCCCTGCACAGAAGAAATTACAGACTCTCTGGGCTGGAAGAGACCTGAGGGTCTTTACATCTTGACCTTCTTCCACCTGAGCATCTACCCATCCAGGCTCTGTCTGAGCATCCCCAGGAACAAGGATCTCAGTGTCTCCCATGGCAGCTAATTTCATCTGGGGCAGTTCTATTTACTAGCAGTTTTTCAAAGGAAAGCTCCCTTAATTAAAACAAGCCTGAGGGCTTCCCTGGTGACGCAGTGGTTGGGAGTCCGCCTGCCGATGCAGGGGACGCGGGTTCGTGCCCCGGTCCGGGAGGATCCCGCATGTCGGGGAGCGGCTGGGCCCGTGAGCCATGGCTGCTGAACCTGCGCGTCCGGAGCCTGTGCTCCGCAACGGGAGAGGCCACAACAGTGAGAGGCCCGCGTACCGCAAAAAAAAAAAAAAAAAAAACAAGCCTGAATACCATCAGCGGTCAGCTCACCAGCTATTTCCTTGGGGTCTGTCTCCAGCAAGACAGCTGGGTTGCAGATGTCTTGCCTCAGCAGGTATTCCCACCTCCAGTCCTAAATCTTTGCCTTTAGACTTTAGGTCCATCTTGATCATTCACAAGTCCCATAGTAACTTGTTCCTTGTTAAATAATGTTTAATGTTGAGCTTTTTTTCCCCTATTTCATTTTTTTAAGGGAGTGTAACTCAGTGGTTAATTCTGTGAGCTAATTCTGTACCAGGGATCAAGTTGGAGTCTCGAAGTGATCTGGGGTCTCAGTTCTGGCTCATTCAGTCGTGGTGTGCCCTTGGTCAAATGACTTATTCTCTCCGAGTCTCAGTTTCTAAGTCTGTAAACATTAATAACACCTACCTCTTGGGTTGTTGAAAGAATTAAATTAAATAGTTCAGTTGAGGTGTTTGTCCTATAGTAAGAAGGAGTGTTAATGAGTCTTATTTTTTTTTTGTACAGTCCATCTTCATGTAGAGTCCAAATCCATCTCTCTGTAGCAATTACCATCTTCTTGGTCCCAGTTTTATCCTCTGAGACCTTGCAGAATAGGCTAAATCCCTCTTCCACGTGGCAACACTTCAAATATTTCCATTTGACCACAACCCCTTTACATGGTAAAGGGCCTCACCCGAGAAACTGAGGTGGGATAAAGTGTATCCAAAGCCTCACCACAATCTGGAAGGAGAACCAAGAATTGCTACTTCCCTGGCCTGGAGTGACCACCTCAACATCGGCCTCCAAGAAGAGTGGGGAGAGCCAGGGCTCTTGGAAAACTCAGCTCTGGCAACACATGACACTGAAGTGTTGAAACATGCCACTTTGATGTGGCATTAGCTCATGATATTGCTTTATTTTCTTAATTTAGAAGAAAAGCACAGCTGCTAGAATTTCTAATATAAGAAGTATGGTGGTACACCAAAGGTTTTCAGGAATTTTTCCACAAGAGCACTGCACCCAATTGTGTAACTTTTAAAAAAATATTCTTGCAAATCCATTTTTTTCTATTATGCAAAGACCACCTTTTAAATTGTTTTCTAACCTTTCAACTTCTAAACTATTAAATCCTTGATGGCCAATGTATTCCGTCTAGTTGAAACAGCTTCTAGAGCAAGACAGGGTTTAATTAAATAAACAAATACTTAGACGGAAGTACTCTTTTTGTTGAATAGAGATCCTAAGAAATCTATCTGCTACCTTTCTACCTGCTTGGGATGTGAGCATTATTTGATCCCCTGTTTTGAACTCACTGAAATGGGACCGCTAGATAAATGCAAAATATTATTCTCATCAGCCAGTCCCATAATATCTTCTATAGTTAAATTTCTTGTCTCTAGATGATTTTCAAGCTTGGACTGTTAGCGCCAGTGACTTATTAGGGAAACTGCAGAACAGACACTTTCATTGGGAAGAAGAATAGACTAGACTCTCCCTTAACAATAACTTCAAAACATGAGGTTCTACTTTTCTAATCAATTGTTGAGACAATCTGTGTTGGAGGACAAAAAGAGTACTAGTGAAGGCTTGCTCTTCAGAAGATAACTCAAAAAGAAACGTATCTGATCACACAGATGGTCAAAATTTCAGGGTTCAATTATGTTACTTTCTGTGTAATACTGAAAATTTCTTTATCTCAAGGTAGACTGCCTGGTAAAAGTCAGACCAATTAAGGACCATAATAATTTTTCCATTTTCTATACCAATCTCTGTGCCCAATTCACTGATTATTTCTCATGCAGAATAAATCCAGTAACTGTTTTTATCAATCATTTTTATCTACCTGAAGAATTTCCCATGTGGCGTTTGCTCGATGGGTTCGAAGAGTGCCCAGAGATTGATCCTTTCAGCCTTCTGCACCATCAGCAGGACGTGGAACAGCCAGTGTTCTGAGCCACTTACCTCCAGTAGCATCTGGTCTGTTTATTCCAGTATAACAAATAAATACTATCAGTTTCTTCGTGTATCATGTCTTGGAAGGGGCTGGGAAGCACTGAGCTTCATTGTAGCTTTTAGGCCTTTGAAAATACATAATATAATTATAATATTGTGGAGGCAATTGAAACTGGCCAATTTTAGTGTTCTTCATGTTTGTTTTTAAAATTAAACTTAGGTGGAAACCTGTCCCTTTTGTGTGACCTGCTGGCCATGGATTGGTCGTCCCTGCCTGACTCCATTTGCCTATATGAAGAAGAGTAGCTATCCCTTAGAAGACTTAAAGAATGAATATATGTATATGTATAACTGAATCACTTTGCCATACACCTGAAACTAACACAACATTGTAAATCAACTATATGTCAATAAAATTAAAATATTAAAGAAAAAATCTCAGGAGCTCCCTCATGTAAAATGGGCAAAACATTCTCACCAACACACTACCCCCACCGCCCTGAAATAGGTCCCTACCTCAGATCCTTTTCATTCGACTCAGATGCCATTTCCTCCAAGAAGCCTTCTCTGACTCTTCACATCCCATCACTAAAGTTAGAAATAATCTCCCCATTCTTTGAATCCCCATAACTCTCGTTCTGTTCTGTTCTTACAATATTTAACAATTTTTGAATCCTGGTCAGTCATATGGTAATAACTGTATTGGAATGTAAACTTTGAGGAGGTAATCCATGTCTTATTTTTAATATCCTTTAAAACACTCCTAACAGGACTTGAATTACACATGAAAGGCACTTAACCAGCTAAAGGAAAGACAAATTAATTTGACACTTCTCTTTGATTCATTATATCTGATTTATTTGGGAATTTGAGTTCCTTAGGAAGTATTTTGGGGGGCATTTTGGTGGGGTTTTCAAAAATTTCTCAAAATTTATGGCAGCTTATTTTTAATTTTAATAACATGATCTAGATGAAAACAAAAACACATGAAAAATATTAAACTTTGCTGTTAAGCAGGGAAGTACAGATGAAAACAAATTTGAAGCCCTGTTTTTAATACAGTAAAGTAGGAAAAAGCTTTAAGCAAACAAAACAATTAATGCTTGAAAGAGCTGTGGTTAAATTGGGTAGTGGCATTTTAAATTAACACTTTTTTTAAACAATATATGAGAGCTATAAAAATGCCCAGGCATATTTCCCCAGTCATCTCATTCATAGAAATTTTAGAATTCATGCAAAGGTAACAATTCAACAACAACAACAAAAAAAGCAAAATGTGCAAAATGCACAAACATGTCTGTAAGAGCATTCACTATAATAGCAAAAAAGCAAACAAATAAACAACAAACAAAAAAATTGAAGAGAGATCTGCTAGCTACAGAGAGAGGTCTCAGGAGAAACCAATTGTGGAATACTTCCAAGTTCCCTGGCTGGGGAATCAAACCCGCGCTCCCTGCATTGGAAGTGTGGCATCTTAACCACTGGACCACTGGGGAAGTCCCTGATTCTTCATTTTTAAATGCCTTATCGTGCTTTAATACTCCAAGACCCAGCAAATCTTTTTTGGAAGATGATACCTTTAAAGAAGGAGACAGTGTGATCAGTGGCTTCAGTTATTAGAAGGATGTAAATAATATCCTGTACTGAGTCTCCAGAAGGCAGACAACAATGAGAGGTTCAAAATTAGAGGAAGTGTTTTAGAGCACTCTGCTGCAACGGACCACCACCTGCATGCCCAGAGTATGACCTGGTCTGCATAGGCCTCATGGGCTCTGGCAAGACCAGCCTGCTGTCTAATCTCTGCAGTGAAAATCCCGACAGCATTGTGTCAACCACAGGTTTTAGTATAAAAGCAGTGCCATTCCAGAATGTCATCTTGAATGTAAAAGAACTTGGAGGGGCTGATAATATCCAGAAATACTGGAGCCGCTACAACCAAGGATCTCAAGGAGTAATATATGTATTAGGCAGTGCCTCTTTAGAAGATGATTTAGAGACTGCTAGAAGTGAAATGCACTCAGCTCTTCAGCACCCACAACTATGCACTTTACCCTTTTTAATGTTGGCGAATCATCAAAACAAGCCAGCCGCTTGATCAGTACCAGAGCCGTGTGACTGACACTGTGCTGGTGCTCCGGCCAGCTGTCAGGCCTGAGTCTCTGAGGTGGGAGAGCCGAGTTCAGAACATTGGTCCACCAGAGACCTCCTGGCCCCACATAATATCAATTGGCAAGAGTTCTCCCAGAGATCTCCGTCTCAACGCTATGACCCAGCTCCACTCAACTACCAGCAAGCTCCGGTGCTGGACGCCCCATGCCAAACAACTAGCAAGACAGGAACACAACCCCACCCATCAGCAGAGAGGCTGCCTAAACTCATAATAAGTTCACAGACACCCGAAAACACACCACCGGACATACTTCTGCCCACCAGAAAGACAAGATCTAGCCCCACCCACCTGAACACAGGCACCAGTCCCCTCCACCAGGAAGCCTACACAGCCCACTGAACCAACCTTACCCACTGGGGGCAGACACCAAAAACAAAGGGAACTATGAACCTGCAGCCCGCGAAAAGGAGACCCCCAAACACAGTAAGTTAAGCAAAATGAGAAGACAGAGAAATATGCAGCAGATGAAGGAGCAAGGTAAAAACCCACCAGACCAAACAAATGAAGAGGAAATAGGCAGTCTACCTGAAAAAGAATTCAGAGTAATGATAGTAAAGATGATCCAAAATCTTGGAAATAGAATGGAGAAAATACAAGAAACGTTTAATAAGGAACTAGAAGAACTAAAGAGCAAACAAACAATGAGGAACACCACAATAAATGAAATTAAAAATTCTCTAGAGGGAATCAATAGCAGAATAACTGAAGCAGAAGAACGGATAAGTGACCTGGAAGATGAAATAGTGGAAATAACTACCTCAGAGCAGAATAAAGAAAAAAGAATGAAAAGAATTGAGGACAGTCTCAGAGACCTCGGGGACAACATTAAATGCACCAACATTCGAATTATAGGGGTCCCAGAAGAAGAGAAAAAGAAAGGGTCTGAGAAAATATTTGAAGAGATTATAGTTGAAAACTTCCCTAATATGGGAAAAGAAATAGTCAAGTCCAGGAAGCACAGAGAGTCCCATTCAGGATAAATCCAAGGAGAAACACACCAAGACACATATCAATCAAACTATCAAAAAATAAATAAAAGAAAAAATATTAAAAGCAGCCAGGGAAAAGCAACAAATAACATACAAGGTAATCCACATAAGGGTAACAACTGATCTTTCAGCAGAAACTCTGAAAGCCAGAAAAGAGTGGCAGGACATATTTAAAGTGATGAAAGGGAAAAACCTACAACCAAGATTACCTTAACCAGCAAGGATCTCATTCAGATTTGATGGAGAAATTAAAACCTTTACAGACAAGCAAAAGCTAAGAGAATTCAGCACCACTAAATCAGCTTCACGACAAATGCTAAAGGAACTTCTTCAGGCAGGAAACACAAGAGAAGGAAAAGACCTACAAAAATAAACCCAAAATAATTAAGAAAATGGCAATAGAAACATACATATCGGTAACTACCTTAAATGTAAATGGATTAAATGCTCTAAGCAAAAGACATAGACTGGCTGAATGGATACAAAAACAAGACCCGTATATATGCTATCTACAAGACACCAACTTCAGACCTAGGGACACATACAGACTGAAAGTGAGGGGATGGAAAAAGATATTCCATGCAAATGGAAATCAAAAGAAAGCTGGAGTAGCAATTCTCATATCAGACAAAATAGACTTTAAAATAAAGACTATTACAAGAGACAAAGAAGGACACTACATAATGATCAATATGGATTGATCATAGGGATGAATCCAAGAAGAAGATGTAACAATTGTAAATATTTATGCACCCAACATAGGAGCACCTCAATACGTAAGGCAAATGCTAACAGCCATAAAAGGTGAAATCAACATTAACACAATAATAGTAGGGAACTTTAACACCCCACTTTCACCAATGGACAGATCATCCAAAATGAAAATAAATAAGGAAACACAAGCTTTAAATGATACATTCAACAAGATGGACTTAATTGATATTTATAGGACATTCCATCCAAAAACAACAGAATACACTTTCTTCTCAAGTGCTCATGGAACATTCTATAGGATAGATCATATCTTGGGTCACAAATCAAGCCTTGCTAAATTTAAGAAAACTGAAATTATATCAAGTATATTTTCTGACCACAACGCTATGAGACTAGATATCAATTACAGGAAATAACTGTATAAAATAAACACACATGGGGGCTAAACAATACACTACTAAATAACCAAGAGATCATGGAAGAAATCAAAAATACCTAGAAACAAATGACAATGAAAAAAAATGACCTAAAACCTATGGCATGCAGCAAAAACAGTTCTAAGAGGGAAGTTATAGCAATACAATCCTACCTCAAGAAACAAGAAATATCTCAAATAAACAACCTAACTTTACACCTAGAGCAATTAGAGAAAGAAAAACAAAAAAGCCCAAAGTTAGCAGAAGGAAAGAAATCATAAAGATCAGGTCAGAAATAAATGCAAAAGAAATGAAGACTATGATAGCAAAGATCAATAAAACTAAAAGCTGGTTCTCTGAGAAGATAAATAAAATTGATAAACCATTAGCCAGACTCATCAAGAAAAAAATAGAGAAGACTCAAATCAATAGAATTAGAAATGAAAAAGGAGAAGTAACAACTGACACTGCAGAAATACAAAGGATCATGAGAGATTACTACAAGCAACTCTATGCCAATAAAATGGACAACCTGGAAGAAATAGACAAATTCTGAGAAAAGCACAACCTTCCAAGATTGAACCAGGGAGAAATAGAAAATATAAACAGGCCAATCACAAGCACTGAAATTGAATCTGTGATAAAAAAATCTTCCAACAAACAAAAGCCCAGGGCCAGATGGCTTCACAGGTGTATTCTATCCAACATTTAGAGAAGAGCTAAAACCTATCCTTTTCAAACTCTTCCAAAATATAGCAGAGGGAGGAACACTCCCAAACTCATTCTACGAGGCCACCATCACCCTGATACCAAAACCAGACAAAGATTTCAAAAAGAAAGAAAACTACAGGCCAATATCACTGGTAAACATAGATGCAAAAATCCTCAACAAAATACTAGCAAATAGAGTCCAACAGCACATTAAAAGGATCATACACCATGATCAAGTGGGATTTATCCCAGGAATGCAAGGATTCTTCAGTATACACAAAACAATCAATGTGATACACCATATTAACAAATTGAAGGAGAAAAACCATATGATCATCTTAATAGATGCAGAAAAAGCTTTCGACAAAATTCAACACTGATTTATGATTAAAAAATCTCCAGAAAGCAGGCATAGAGGGAACCTACCTGAACATAATAAAGGCCATGTATGACAAACCCATAGCCAGCATCATTCTCAATGGTGCAAAACTGAAACCATTTCCTCTAAGATCAGGAACAAGACAAGGTTGCCCACTCTCACTGCTATTATTCAACATAGTTTTGGAAGTTTTAGCCACGGAAATCAGAGAAGAAAAAGAAATAAAAGGAATCCAAAACAGAAAAGAAGTAAAACTGTCACTGTGTGTCATCTGACATGATACTATAAATGGAGAATCCTAAAGATGCTACCAGAAAAGTACTAGAGCCAATCAACGAATTTGGTAAAGTAGCAGGATACAAAATAGATGCACAGAAATCTCTTGCATTCCTATACACTAATGATGAAAAATCTGAAAGAGAAGTAAGGAAACACTCCCATTTACCATTGCAACAAAAAGAATAAAATACCTAGGAATAACCTACCTAAGGAGAAAAAAGACCTGTATGCAGAAAACTATAAGACACTGATGAAAGAAATTAAAGATGATACAGATGGAGAGATATAGCATGTTCTTGGAATGAAAGAATCAACATTGTGACAATGACTCTACTACCCAAAGCAATCTACAGATTCAATGCAATCCCTGTCAAACTACCAATGGCATTTTTCACAGAACTACAACAAAAAATTTCACAATTTGTATGGAAACACAAAAGACCCCGAAGAGAAAAGTAATCTTGAGAAAGAAAAATGGAGCTGGAGGAATCTGGCTCCCTGACTTCAGATTATACTACAAAGCTACAGTAATCAAGACAGTATGGTACTGGCACAAAAACAGAAATATAGATCAATGGAACAGGGTAGAAAGCCCAGAGATAAACCCATGTACATATGGTCACCTTGTCTTTGATAAAGGAGGCAAAATATACAATGGAGAAAACACAGCCTCTTCAATAAGTGGTGCTGAGAAAACTGGACAGCTACATGTAAAAGAATGAAATTAGAACACTCCCTAACACCATACACAAAGATAAACTCAAAATGGATTAAAGACCTAAATGTAAGGCCAGACACTATCAAACTCTTAGAGGAAAACATAGGCAGAACACTCCATGACATAAATCACAGCAAGATCCTTTAGACCCACCTCCTAGAGAAATGGAAATAAAAACAAAAATAAACAAATGGGACCTAATGAAACTTAAATGCTTTTGCACAGCAAAGGAAACCATAAACAAGACGAAAAGACAACCCTCAGAATGGGAGAAAATATTTGCAAATGAAGAAACTGACAAAGGATTAATCTCCAAAATATACAAGCAACTCTTGTAGCTCAATATCAAAAAACAAACAACCCAATCCAAAAATGGGCAGAAGATCTAAATAGACATTCCTCCAAAGAAGATATACAGATTGCCAACAAACACATGAAAGGATGCTCAGCATCACTAATCATTAGAGAAATGCAAATCAAAACTACAATGAGGTATTACCTCACACCGGTCAGAATGGTCATCAACAAAACATCGACAAATAATAAATGCTGGTGAGGGTGTGGAGAAAAGGGAACCCTCCTACACTGTTGGTGGGAAGGTAAATTGATACAGTAACTATGGAGAACAGTATGGAGGTTCCTTAAAAAACTAAGAACAGAACTACCATATGACCCAGCAATCCCACTACTGGGCATATACCCTGAGAAAACCATAATTCAAAGTCATGTAGCACAATGTTCATTGTAGCACTATTTACAATAGCCAGGTCATGGGAGCAACCTAAGTGTCCACTGACAGATGAATGGATAAAGAAGATGTGGCACATATATACAATGGAATATTACTCAGCCATAAAAAGAAATGAAATTGAATTATTTGTAGTGAGGTGGATGGATCTGTCATACAGAGTGAAGCAAGTCAAAAAGAGAAAAACAAATACCGTATGCTAACACATATATATAGCATCTAAAAAAATATATGGTTCTGAAGAATCTAGGGGCAGGACAGGAATAAAGACGCAGATGCAGAGAGTGGACTTAAGGACATGGGGAGGGGGAAGAGTAAGCTGGGATGAAGTGAGAGAGTGGCATGGACATATATACACTACAAAATGTAAAATAGACAGCTAGTAGGAAGCAGCCCCATAGCACAGGGAGATCAGCGCAGTGCTTTGTGACCACCTAGAGGGGTGGGTTACGGAGGGTGGGAGGGAGATGCAAGAGGGAGGGGATATGGGGATATAAGTATATGTATAGTTGATTCACTTTGTTATACAGCAGAAACTAACACAACACAATGTAAAGCAATTATACTCCAATAAAGATGTTAAAAAGAAAAAAAATTGAAGACAACCCAAGTGAGCCCAAGTAGGGAAATGGCTTTACTAATTATAAAACAGTATGAAAAATTATTATGTAGTTATTAATATACAAATTTTAAAAGAATAATTCCTATTATACAATTTTTAAAAAATCAGGCCACAAAATGAAATGTGCATTATGCATGCATGATGATGACAATGAGAAATAGACAAGAATGTGCAAAAATACAAATAGTTGAATATGTTGTAGAATTCTGGCTTGTGTTCTGTTTTAAAGTCATTACATCATCTTTTCAATGACAGACTACATTTTAAGTAATTGAAAACAAAGTCTCATTAGCTTTGTCCTTGTATAAATTCCCAGAGAGAACACATTATTCTTATTCATTTCTACCTCTGCTACTTGTCTTTGATTTGGACGTGCTCCATCCTGTTCTCCCACTTCTCACTCCTCTAACTAGACTGGAAAAAGACCCTTCCCAAACAACAAAGCTAAAGGCACCAAGTTCAGAAGCCGTGTATCCAAACCTGCAAACATCAGATAGGATCTGACATCTCGCCCCCAGTGTAGCAAAGGGAGACCCAGATTCTTCAATGACCGCAAGTGGCCTTGGTTTAACAAGCCTTGCCAACAAGGCACAATGTTCCCGTCCTCAGAAATAGTCCCCAGCAGAGCTTCCAGGGGCCCATAAAAATCTGTACTCTTGGAAGAATGTGACAACTCTGGCATCAAACACAGATTCAACATTTTCTATAATAAGAGAATGTTCCGTTGCATCAGGCTTTTTAAGCAGGGCCAGCACTTAGTAAAATTTTGAGGTTGTGCAAGTGAACTTTCGCCCAGCCCTAGACACCTTTCCCTGACTCCAGATAATCAATAAAATCAGTTTACAAAGCCCCTTTTGCATCCAATTTCTCACTTTAATCTTGTGTCAGCCCAATGAGGTTGGTGTTATTTTAATTTCATGTTTCAGAGGAGGACACTGAGGCTCAGGGAAGTGAAATGACTTGTGTTAAGTCCACACAGCATGTCAATGACTGAAAAGAACATAAGTCCAGCCCCAATTTCTCCTGTATGCTGCCTCTTCTTCCATTCCAAGGGGACACATTAACCCAGTGCACCCACTCACACCAGTATTCAGTGTACTGCCATCCCAGGGACACCTATGTGTTAAAGAAAGGCAGAATGGGAAGAAGAGTATATAGCCTTGAAGAAGTCAAGGGAGGTTGCTAAGAAGATGCTGAACTAGCGTGACCTACTGGCTCCTTCCCTCGAGATCCACTCTGAGGAACTACAGAGGAAAAACATTAAGTTGCAGGGAAAGCTGTAAGATCTCCCTGGAGAGGCAGAAGCTGTTTTTATTTGGCATGTGCATGTGCCTGAAATGGTCCTTACCTAAGGCAGAGGGTATCCAAGGCTGCTGTTTCAGAATAAAACAAGAAAGGAGCCATTTCTTCTTGGGGTCTTCATCTCCCCTCTCTCCCCACCCTTACTGCCTTGGGACAGACAAGGGCTGGAGCTTAGACTTCTTGAGTGAGTGTGACTGGGGTGTAAAGCAGGGCAGTGCAGAAACCTTATGCCGAGTGGAAGTGAGGAAAACACATGCAGATTGATTGGTCTCAGGTGGTCACTGCCCCACCCTCTCCTTCTAAACCCCCAGGGCTGGTGGATTATAATCTCTTCTAGACACTAATTCTTCCTAAAGTAAAGAATACATCTAAGATGCTATTTGGTAGGGCGAGGGGTGATTAGCTCTGGTTTTCTGATGCCTGGAATCCTCCACTTCTGGGTTTATCCTCCATCCTCAACCCCCATTTTGAACACATTGGTGTCGACATAGATGGAGGTCTAGCCTTCATCACTTTTGCCATCAGTACTGCTGGACCAAGTAGCCCATAACCCCAGAGGAATGGAAGCTCATGGGAGAAAAGAGAAGCACTAATATTTCCAAAGTAAAACAACAAACTGAGTTACAGATTCCATAGGAACCAGAGGTATTAGAACTGACAGATCAAGAATTTACATATATTTTTAAGAATTTAATTTTTTATATTTACAAAATAAGGAATGATATTAGCAATATATAAAGAAAAAATAATCAAGTAGAAATGTTGAGTATGAATATATAATCATTGAGATAATGAGCACAATGGATGGTGATTAGTAGAATAGATTCACCTGAGGAATGAATTAGAAAAATGGGAGATCAGATTGAGGAATTCTCCTTAGCAGAAAATTATTTTAAAAATGGAAACTACTTAAGGTATAAAAGGCAAAAGTAGTCCCAGGAAGAAAAAAAGGGAAAGGAAAAAAATAGATCCAAATTGAAGGAGGAAATATTTAAAGGAATAATGGAGATAATTCCCCCAGAATTAATGAATGATGAAAAGCCTCAGATTGATAGGAATCATAGCAAAAGAGGAGCAATAAGGAATATCACACTCTTAGACATAAATTATGTTAAAATTCAAGAATATCAATATTGAATCAAATATCAATTCAAGATATCAAATATCAGCATAAATTATGTTAAAATTCAAGAATATAAAATTTTACCTTATCAAAGATAAGGTAAAATTGTAAAAGCCAAAACACAAAAAACACCAAAAAACAAAGACAAAAATTTCCAGAGAGAAAGAAAGAAGATCCCTTACAAAGGAATAAGAATAATCTTGATATCAGTGTTTTCAACCACATGCAAGGATGCAAGTACAGAATTTCATACCCAGCTAAACTTTCATTCAAGTGTGAGGCATGATAAAAATACTCTAAGACATACACAGTCTCAGAGTATTTGTCACACAAAGATCCATGCATGAAACATTTTTTAATGACATTACATAGAAGCCAATATAAGGGATGATGGAAGAAATATGTGAAGAAAAGGTGATAAAAGATTTTTTTAAAGTTTGTGGTTGCCTTAAAAATTAACTGAGAGCAAAGAAAAGAGAAAACAAAAGCATGTCCATAAAAACGAAGAATTAAAAGTCTAGATGAACTCAATATGATAGAGTAAGGGAAGACCAAGGGACATCAGAGTATATTAATGTCCTTATCTAATATGAGAGGAGACATAGACAACTTTAAAACAATAAACAAAAAATACAAAACATGGGGAAAAGTGTGACAAATTGGAATAATAAACTAATAAAGTAGAAGAAAGTCCTAATATATGGTAACTACTAGAGATGAAAATGAACTAACTTGCCAAATTTTTTAAAAAATTCAGTTATTTTCTATTCACTAGACACATTCCTAAGCAACATATATGCAAAAAATAAAAGAATAAAAAATGATTAATCAGGCAAGTAGAACAAAATAAAGCTGGCGTTGATGTAATACTATCAGATACTATGAGGATCACAATCTTTATACCAAAACTAGCAAAGAGCTGTAAGGATAACTACATAACTATACCACTTACTGCTATAAATGTGAAAATCCTAAAAAACGTTTTAGTAAATCAAATTCAATAGGGCATCAAAATGATCATATACCACACTGGACTTTTCTCAGGTACATGAGGATAGGCTTAACATTAGAAAATCTGTAAGCGTAATTTACCATATCAGCTAAATATTGCTAATACAATAAGAAAAAGAAATTCAAGGCTTAATAATTGAAAAGGAGGAAATAAAATTACCATTATTTTCAGATGATGTGATTTTTGTGACCAACTTTCACATTTTTTTTTTGGTGAGAAAATTAGTCATGGCCGGAACTAGAAATTTGTAAAACCACTTAGAAAAACAGCTTGGTATTATCTCGTAAAGTTGAACTTTATGGACTCTATAACCCAACAATTCTGCTCCTATGACTATGCTTAAAGGAAATTTTGCATATGTTTACTAGCAAATGTGGATAAGAATGTTCATTGCACTACTCTACAAATTAACAAAAAAATTCCCATCAATAGGGAATGATGAATAAGCTGTAGATATTCAAATTAAATGACTACAACAACAAGCAACAATATGGACGAGTCTTCAAAACATAATATTAATTAAAAAGTAAAAATATCAAAACTATTTGTGCATGATGTACTTTTTGTAATATTAAGAACAGTATTAATAAAATACACTTTTTAAAGGAATGCCTATAGATGAGACAAAACTATTTAAAAAGGAAAGCAAGGGAATGATGAATACAAGATGCATGATGCTGGTTACCCTGGGTGGGTGGGTGGGGGGTGCCGGTGATTGAGTAAGGGAAGACCATAGGGAAAGATGCAGTCAAGCTACTGTCAAAGTCCTAGTGTCCACATGTGAAGGGTCATTTACAAATGCTTAATACATTAGATTAACGAAATAAGTAATTATAGTAGTGTCATACATGAAAGAAGGATTATGATTAATCCAGTTCTAAATCCCTGAGAGCTAAAAGAAATATTTCAAATGGGAGACTTCAGGCACTGAGACCCTAGAGGTGGAGATTTCTTTGGGCAGAACTGAGTCATGTATTTAGTGGCCATTTGCTCCATTAGCCCTGTAGACATGCCTAGTTCCATAAATTTTGGTACCAAACCTGTTGTAAAGATCATGTGCAAGGACTAAATTTCCATACTCAGACACCCCGACATTAACCAGAGGTTGGGAATTGCTTCTGCTGCAGCATAAGTATCCTAACCAGTCTCCTGACCTAAGCCCCACCCTCCCTTGCAGTACTTCTCCATACTGCCTCCAGAGTGTTACTGCTAAATTGCAAAACTTTTCTTACATCACTATCTCTAGATCAAGTCTTTGGCAGGGTATTATAGGGCCTCAGTGATCTTTCCCCAGCAAAATAGCACTGTATTATTCACCAATCCCTGAGTACTTCCTGCAATTCCACACCAGCCTGCCTTTGCACATGCTGTTCTGTCTGTCTGAAATACCCTTATCCTTACCTGCTGACATTTCACTCATTTTCAAATCTCAGCTCCCCTTCCTCCTAATCTATGAAGACCTGGAGGGAGAAGGCAATGGTCAGGAAGGGTGGGACTATCCAGGGGTTCAAAAATAACTGCATCTTTAACATGGACAAAGTCTAGACACACAGAGTTAAACCAGTGACAGAGCCTGCATATCACATCCAGGTTGCAACTGAGGCCTGATTCTGGTGACCTGCACCTGTGTCAGTAGTGCCAGCCTAGGTGGGCGTGAAACTCTGATCTCTTTCCCTATCTCCCAGAGGTGGTTTCTAGGCAGCAGTGTAGAAAGAGCTTGGGCTTTGGAGTCAGACTGACTTGAGTCAATTCTGGATCTACCCTTTAAAATGCACCAATTCTATGGGAATTTAAATATTAGCACTCAGAAAAATGAGAGGACAATTTAAAGTAGTGCAAATGATTCTGCATATCATTTCATTAAGTTAGCACTGTACCTCAGCAAGCATGAGAAGACACACTAGAAACTGTTGCTTATGCAAAACCACATACACTGTACTTTACTGGCAAATTAGAGGGTTTCCAAGATAATTTTGACTATCAGCAATGTTTACCTTATTCACCGATTTTGAAATCCTACTGGGTGAAATGCTACTCCGGTGTATGAGCTATGACTTTGAACAGGTCTCTCAATCTCCCTGAGCTTTGATTTCCTTATTCTTCAACTCTTTTCAGAGGGAGTCAGGTTGTATTTTCCAAAAATGATCACAGCAACATCTGCCATCCCATCTGAGCTCTCTTTCCACAGAGAGCGGGAACTATGTCTTTCCCCCTGCAATACAAGTGGATTAGCGACTTGCTTATAACCAATAAAGTAAAGCAAAAGGAATATAATCTGACTTCAGAGCTAGATCATAAAAGGCAACCCAGCTTCCACCTTTTTTTTCCTGGAACACTTGCTTTTAGAGCACTGAGCCTCCATGAAGAAGGAATTATTATAGAATTAGAAAGAATTTCAATTATCCTGAGGTCACCATGCTGTGTAGAAACCCAGGCCACAGAGAGTGGCCACATGTAGGTGCTCCCATCCCAGTGGAAAGAGTAGCGTCTGTCAGACATGCGATTCATGACACCTCCAGATGATTCCAATCCACAGCTGTTGAGCCCCTCAGCCTTTGTATCTCCCAGCTGAGGTCTCGGACATCATGGAGCAGAAACAAGCTATTCTTTTTGTGACCCGTCTGAGCTCCTGACCTCCAGAACCAATGCTCATTATAAAATTGTTCTTTTATGCCACCAAGTTTTGGGGTCTTTTTTTAAAACAAATTTTATTTATTTATTTGGCCGTGTCACTTGGCTTGACCAAGTGACATGGCCTGACCCTGTCACTTGGGCTTTGGAGTCAGACTGACTTGAGTCAATTCTGGATCTACCCTTTAAAATGCATCAAATCTATGGGAATTTAAATATTAGCCCTCAGAAAAATGAGAGGACAATTTAAATAGTGCAAATGATTCTGAACTTGACATGGTCAAGTTCCCCGACCAGGGGTTGAACTCGGGCCATGACAGTGAAAGCATCCAATCCTAACCACTAGACAACCAGGGAATTCCCTGGGGTTGTTTTTAAAGCAGCAATAGAAACCAAATCAAAGATTTTTCTGAGGGGACTTCCCTGGTGGCATAGTGGTTAAGAATCTGCCTGCCAATGCAGGGAACACGGGTTCGAGCCCTGGTCCAGGAAGACGCCACATGCCACAGAGCAGCTAAGCCCATGCGCCACAACTACTGAGCCTGCGTGCCACAACTACTGAAGCCCACGCACCTAGAGTCCATGCTCTGCAACAAGAGAAGCCACCACAATGAGAAGCCCGTGCACCACAACGAAGAGCAGCCCCTGCTCGCCACAACTAGAGGAAGCCTGCACGCAGCAATGAAGACCCAACGCAGCCAAAAATAAATAAATAAATATTTTAAAAAAGATTTTTCTGAGGACTGAACAAAATAATTTACATAAAGTACCTGGTAAAAACCACACGTGCAGAAAATGGTGGCTGGTACCAGTATTGTGTTCTATGACTGGCCTAGCAGCCACATTATTTTTCTGGGGCTAAGGCGTCTCTTTAGGAATACTGACTGAATAACTCAAAAGTTTGTTGTGTGGGTCAAATAGGATGATGGATGTGAAAGCACTTTGGAAACTGTGTTGCTCTGTACAAATCAAAGGATTTCTTACATTTATATTATATCCGTCCACTAATGGCTCAGGATAGGAGGGCACTCATAATCCTTCAGGGGCAGTCAGTGTCTGAAATTCTGAGATCAAAGGGTCTTGGCCTGAGGCCACACATTTGCTCCCTGTTAGAGATCATTAATTTCAACCTTTCATTTAATAAGCTTTTATTAAATGCCTACTGCAAGCAGAAAACTGTTCAATGTTGTGAGTTTTCTGGAGGAATTAGGGTACTCGATTCAGTCCCCTAAGAAAATTCAGGATAGTTAAGAGGACAGGAAATAAATGTAATGCTGGTAGAATGGAGGCTTTCTTCTGGGCTTCCTAAAAGAGAGGGAGGAGGAAGAGGACTAATGAGGCTTGAGAACCTGCAATGTACCAGGTACTGTGCCAGGCTCTTTACATATTGTCTTACTCAATTCTCACGATGACTCTATGACATGGGCTATTTATTAGTAGACTTTACAAACAAGAAAACAGATGCTTGGAGAGATTAAGAATCTGTCCCAAGTTCACAGCAGTAGTAAGTCAGCCCTGAAATCCGGGTCTGGAGATACCCCACCATACTGCTACTCTTAAATATTGTTTTCTGCCTCAAATAATTGTTTCTCCAGGCAGACCACCAAAAAATTTCTCATCTGAGATTCAAATAGTTGCTTATTAGATGATAAACTTCCTGCCTGTTCAATTAATTTTCTTCTGAAATTTTATGTTAAAATAATTAACAATGGTATCCCATCAGCACAGAAGTTTAGCATTTACAAAGCATGTTCACATCTTTCTCTTCCTGGGTCCTCCAAAAGTACTGTGGCTGGGACCTAATGTTATACCGAAAGTCTCACAGATAATAAGTGAGCAAATGATTGCACTTGAGTTTGCTGCTACATTGTAAGAGGAATAAATATTCCTTAATGGTATGTATTTTGTCTTATGTATTACCTGATTTTAAGGACGGCGGAAAATTTTATAAAGACTTGTCATCATGTTCCAGATGTCTTACGAATCATGATGCTTATCCTGTCAACGATACAATATACATCTCATGACACAATACACATGTATATTTTGGACAGAAATATTAAATCCATTTTTAAAACATCTTAATAATTGTGATTATTTTTGGTTGACTTCCTGTCAGCTCAGGTGAGATGATTACTGCATTTTCCTTGAAATATGACTGACAGAGAGTTTTTACAAAGAGTAGAAGGGTCGGTATTTCCATTTCCTTGTTTGGTTATGCTTGCAGCATAGGTATCTTCTTCAATCCACTGCTTGTCAAACCCTTATAAGGCAGAAACCATTCTAACTCATTTAAGTTCATTTCAGAAAGGTTAGTTTAGTTGAAACTGGATGATATAACCCATAGAGCCACTTGACAGGGCTCATGTAAACTTGAGAATGTCACGATACACTGAGAGCCTAAAAAGAATGAATGTGATTGCCACACCATTCAACTCCCATTCTGCCTTCAAGACCTCTCAGGTACGTTACAAGAATGCAATTGTCTCACGTATGTATTAGCACCAATATGGGTAGCAGTGCCCATCCACTTATTAAACATTGGTAAAGTTTTCTTCCTTTTTTAGATTTATATTATAAAAATAGAAATTCTCAGTGGTTACATAAATCTACATATGTGAAAATTACATAGAACTACACACATACATATACACACACACAAATAAGTGTAAGTAAAAATTGGAGAAATCTAAACAGGGTCTGTGGGCTGTACCGATGTAGATTTCCTTCTTTTGATATTAGACTATAGTTATGCAAGATGCTACCACTAGGTGAAGGATATAATTCCATCTCCTTCAATTCTGTCTTTGCAACTTCCTGCAAATCCATAATTATTACAAAAATTACATAAATAAAAGTTCTTATATCTTTGTGGCAACCCAGTGGATTGTTGGATGCACCTCTAGACATGCCCTTTTTGAAGACCATGGCTCTGGCTCACTGTGAGATCTGGGAAAAGTAGTTTCCTCTCTTCAGGCCATTTTCCTCAACTATAAAATGGATAGGTTGGCTCAAAACTCTACTCATCTCTAAAATTCTAGGATTGTATATGCATGATTTTGGGGAGGTGTACATCTCTCTCGGGTTGTACGATCATGGAACATCTCCAGTTGGTAGGAGGAAATGTGGTCAGCTGTTTGGTATCAAGTCCTCTGTCCTTGACTTGAAGCCATTCACCCCTTCCCACAGGCTCCTTCTAAGGATCTTCTGACTAAGCAATACTCAGAAAATTGTAAAATATTTTCATCAAAAACCTTGAAAAATCATCACAGAGACAGGAAAAAAGAAAAACCTAATATTACCAGCTGAAGATGATGTCTTCAGTGCCAGACCTTCAGAATCCATTTAGAGCACTTGGTAGCTATACCATGATTTCATGACTTGTTCAGGCTGTCCAGAATGCTAGCTGCATAGGAAAACACCCTTTCAGCAGCTAACTTGGAAGAGATGTAAAGGGATTTGTAAGCCAGACTCAGACTCTGCAGGAATTTGCAAATGTCACCTTGACCCTGAAGGGGGAAAGTTGATTGTTCTCCAGTGCATAGCAGTTAAGAAGCTCATCCTTGGAGAAAACCAAGAGGTGGGCCTATATCTTTTTCATATCTATAGACAATCTCTTAACCTTGGTAACTTCTCAGTTGGGAAGATATATTTACTTTGAATATGGGAACCAGAAAGAACAGTACTTGTCATGGTTCTCATGTTGGTCATATCTTAGAGCAGTTTCAGCTATGGATCATCCTTTGGCCAAGCTATTTCTTACTTCCCTTCTTTTGTTCTTTTTTAAGAGGATTTTTTTGAGCAGTTTGAGATTCACAGCAAAATTGAGTGGAAGGTAGAGAGATTTCCCATAAATACCCTGCTCTTATACATGCGTAGCCTCCCCCATTAACAACATCCTGCACCAGAGTTGTATATTCATTATGATTGAACTGACACATTGTTATCACCTAGAGTCCACAGTTTACATTAGTTTTCCTCCTTGGTGTTGTACATTCCATGGGTTTGGAAAAAAGTATAATGACATGTATCTGCCATTGTAGCATCAAAGAGAATTATTTCATTGCTTTAAAAATCTTCTGTTTTCTGCCTATTGAGCCTTCCTTGCCCCCTAGCTCCTGGCAATCACTTATCTTTTTACTGTCTCTATAATTTTGCCTTTTCCAGAATGTCATGTAGTTGGAATTATATGGTATGTAGTCTTGTCAGATTGTCTTCTTTCACTTAGTAATATGCATTTATGTTTCCTCATGTCTTTTCATCGCTTGGTAGCTCATATTTTTAGTGCTGAAAACATTCCATTGTCTGGATATACCACAGTTTATTTATCTATTCACCTACTGAAAGGTATCTTGGTTGTTTCCAAGTTTTAGCAATTATAGATAAAGCTGTTATAAACATCCATGTGCAAATTTTTGTGAGGACATAAGTTTTCAGTTTACTTGGGTAAATACCAAAGAGCGTAACCGTTGGATTGTACAATAAGAGTATGTTTAGTTTTGTAGAAACTGCCAAGCTTTCTTCCAACATGGCTGTACCTTCTTGCATTCCCACCAGTGAATGAGAGCTCCTGTTGCTCTACATCCTGGCCAGCATTTGGTGGTGTTATTGTTATGGATTTTGGCATCTAATAGGTGTGTAGTTGTGTCTTATTGTTGTTTTAATTTTCAATTCCCTAATGACATATGATGTGAAGCATCTTTTCATATGCTTACTTGTCCTCTATATATCTTCTTTGGAAAGGTGTCTGTTCAGGTCTTTTGCCCATTTTTTAAAATCTATTAGTTCATTTTCTTAGTTTTGAATTTTAAGTGTTCTTTGTATATTTTGGATAACAATCCTTTATTAAATATGTCTTTTGCAAATATGTTCTTCCAGTCTGTAACTTGTCTTCTCATTCTCTTGACACTGTCTTTCACAGAGCAGAAGTTTATACTTTTAATGGAGTCCAGCTTTTCAATTATTTCTTCCATTGATCATGGTTTTTCTAAAAAAGTATTGCCAAACTCAAGGTCATTTAGATTTTCTCCTATGCTATCTTCCAGGACTTTTAGAGGTCTGCGTCTCATATTTAGGTCTACAGTCCATTTTGAGTTAGTTTTTGTGAAAGGTTGAAGGCTTGTGTCTAGATTTTTTTTAGATGCGTATATTCATTTGTCCCAGTACCATTTGTTGAAAAGACTGTCTTTGCTCCATTGTATTGCCTTTGCTCCTTTGTCAAAGATCAGTTGACTGTATTTAAGAGAATCTATTTCTTGGCTCTCTACTTTATTCTATTGATTTTATTTTATTTTTTGTCAATACCACACTGTTTTGAATATTGCAGCTTTAGAGTAAATCTTAAAGTTGGTTAGTATTAGTCCTCTGTCTTTGGTCTTCTCCTTCAATATGAGTTGACTATTCTGTGTCTTTTTGCCTCTCCACATAAACTTTAGAATTAACTCATCAATACTTACCAAAAAAAAAAAAAAACAACTTGCTGAAATTTTTACTGGGATTGCATTGAATCTATACATCAAGTTGGGAAGAGCTGGCATCTTGACAATATTGAGTCTTTCTACCATAAAAATGGAATATTTCTTCATTTATTTAGTCTTTCTTTGATATTTTTTATCAGAGTTTTGTGGTTTTCCTCATATAGATCTTATATTTTTTGTTAGGTTTATACCTAAGTATTTTATTTTTTTTGGAGTGCTAATGTAAATGTAGTGCTTTTAATTTCAAGTTCTACTTGTTCATTTCTGGTCTATAGGGAAGTAATTGACTTTTGTATATTAATCTTGTATCCTGCAACCTTGCTATAATCACTTACTAATTCCAAGAGTTTTTTTGGTTGATTCTTTCAGATTTGCTATGTAGACAGTCATGTTAACTAAGAACAAAGACAGTTTCATTTCTTCCTTCCCAATCTGTATGCCTTTTATCTATTTTTCATGCTTTATTGCATTAGTAAGGACTTCCAGTATGATGTTGAAAAGCAGCCTTATTCTTGACCTTAGAGGGAAAACAGAGTTTCACTATGTATGATGTTAGTTGTAGGTGATTTTTAGATGTTCTTTATCAAGTTGAAGAAGTTCTCCTCTATTCCTAGACTGCTGAGAGTTTTTATCGTGAAAAAGTGTTGAATTTTGTCCAATGCTTTTTCTGCATCCATTGATATGATCATGTGATTTTTCTCTTTTATCCTGTTGGTATAATGGATTACATTTATTGACTTTTGAATGTTGAACAATTCTTGCATTCCTGAAATAAATCTCACTTCATCATGTTATATAATTATTTTTTATTTTATTTATTTATTTTTGCGGTACACGGGCTCTCACCATTGTGGCCTCTCCCGTTGCGGAGCGCAGGCCCAGAGGCCATGGCTCACGGGCCCAACCGCTTTGCGGCATGTGGGATCTTCCCGGACTGGGGCACGAACCCGCGTCCCCTGCATCGGCAGGCAGACTCCCAACCACTGCGCCACCAGGGAAGCCCCTATAATTGTTTTTATACATTGTTAAATTCAATTTGCTAACATTTTGTTGAAGATGTTTGTATCTATGTTCATGAGAGGTACTGGTCTGTAGTTTTCTTCATCTTTGACTGGTTTTGGTATTAGTGTAATACTGGTCTCATAAAGGGAGTTAGGAAGTACTCCCTCTGCTTTTATTTTCTGGAAGAGATTATAGAGAATTAATACAATTTCTTCCTTTGAGGTTTTGTAGAATTCACTGTTGAATCTACCTGGGCCCCAATTTTTAAAAAATATTTACTGAGATATTTATAGATTCACGCTCAGGCCTAAGAAATAATACAGGGAGATCCCATGTGCCCGTGCCCTTTACCCAGTTCCCCACAATGATACATCTTGCAATACTATAGTGCAATATCACAACCAAGATATTACCATTGATACAGTCCACCTCTCTTATTTGTATTTCCCATTTGTGTGAGAATTTAGCATTTAGTATACACATGTATACATATTTACCACATGTGTAATCTTATTACTGAGTACCATAGTCAAGATACAGAAAAGTCCAGATTTCTTTTCATCCTTTCTGCAGCAGTTTGGACACTACACTGCTAAGTGATGGAAACTCACTGGAACACGTATCAGTGCATTACCTTAGTTTCATTTGTTACAACTCATGGGTGTTTCTAGGGTCTCCTTTGTTCTATTATCCCTAGAACTGGCCTCACAGGCCATTGCAAGGGACAGTGGTTGATGGGCTTATTTCTGCAACCGAGTTGCTGAATTCAGCCTCTTGTACTTGTCCAATACACATCACATTTTAACTGTTAGAAGCTGATGAAAATGACACAACCTCCTTCCCCAAATGAAATCACCTACCTACATTTATAGGACTGAGGGATAGCACTTCAGATCCGTGACAGTCAACACAACAAGTGTCATGTTCAACTTAACTTCTGAGATTCTAAGATATAGTTAGGTCTACACAGTGCATTGATGGTTTAGAGGAAAAAGTACCACTTAATATAATTTATCTATTCATTAAACAAGTTTTAAGAGATGATTATGTGTCATCTTTGATAGGGCTACAAAGATAAATTGAGCTAAGATTTTTGCCCTAAAATAATGTATATGCTAACCAGGGAAATATAACACATAAATTTAAGTAGTGTTTTTCCCACTACTTCATTTCACAGCTTTGTGCTCTAGCCAAACAAACTACCCATTCACTAGTTACCGAACTTCTCCTGGTTTCCCTGCCTCTGCCTTTGTTCACAGTATTTCCTCTGATTGGCCTCCTCTTGCTTCTCATGACCATTTGTTTCCCTAAACCAAGATCGAATGCAAAATTCTCCATGAAGACTCTTCTGACACCCCTAAACAGCAAGTGATCTCTCTCCCCTCTAAGGTCCTTTATATTGGCTTTAAAATGTCGTACTTTGTATTTGCGTTACTTATCTCCGTGTCTGGGATCCCTGGTAGATATAAGCTCTGAAGGCAGAATTTATGTCCAGGATGCTGAGGACCCATGGCTCACCAGATACAATCATATTTTGATACAGCATGGCTAATTTCCATAGCAATTGTTACTCCTATTTCCCCTTCTTCCTCTCTGCATATGAAAATGAAAATGTGGTTATGCCGCAAATATTTGACACGGACCTTAGAAAACATGAGCCCAAAGCACAGGACAACATAATCTTCTTACATTTTTTTCCTAATATTTGTTTTATGATCCTGAAAACATTCTCAGACTTCCTGTGGCAAAGATCATTCTCCTAGTTTCTAAGCAAGATCCCCTAAGGAATTAAGAGATTGGGCAATATTCTGCTAGGGAATAGCAGAGCTGGAAGGTACCTTAGGGATTATCTAGTTCAATCAACTTGTTTTAAATACAGGGAAATTGAGGCTTGGAAGGAAAATGAGGCCTGTTCAAGGTCACAAAGTGATTTACGGGCCAAGCTGGACATAGAGCATGGGTCTCTTGGTGGTTACTGCAATTCTTTGTCTATATACAATGCCAAGTTGCCAAGCTGACCCTGCTGTTACCCAACATCCTGTCTGAAGTTTCTGTCTGAAATGAGCCTAGGCCATTACAAGCACACAGAGGGCTGTGGGAGAGGGGTCTGAGCAGTCTTTGCCCTGGAAGTGGAGCAAGGATCAAATCGGCTCTTTCTTCCAAAGCAAAACCAGCTCTTTAACTTACAGGTCAGAGAGACCGGAGGAGAGTGCCCCTCAGCCTCAGCTTATGCAGAGCCCCAGCTTCAGGGAGTATGAAGGCCCTTCTCCTGGGGGCAGGTGGATCTCCTGCTTCAGTCTCTGCAGAATGAAACCAGATGATGGGTGAGACCAGAGCAAGGCACTTGACCCAGGAGAAGCAACACTCGGTTAAGGTGCAGACAGACTCCATCCAGCATGGCTCAGAGACGTACTTTCTGAGTGACTGTGAGTCACTTCACATCCCATCAAAAATGGGGAAGGAGGTATGCAGAAGGAAAAGGAATTATGCTTTAAACCTAGTATTACCTTTGAGCCTTACAACTGCTCTTGGGGCCAGATACAGAGAGCATTTTCCTCACCTATTTCCTTTGTAATACAGTAGAAAAGCTATTTTTAAAGAAGGAATTGAAGTGGACCAGCCCTGAATATCAGACATCGTTATTAGTAAATCTGATAGGTTTCATATCTTAAAGGTGCATATAACCTTGGTCTTCCATTTCTTCTTCAAGAGGAAGCCATGTGGCTTCACAAACCCTCCAGCCAGGGGAACACTTTCTTTTTGATAATCTTGCTTTAGATGTGATTTGCCCAGAGTCATGAGAAAGACAGCAGCAGAAACAAAAATTACAGATAGATTGCCTGACTCCTAGTTCCCATTCCCTGTTGTTGGAAGAACATAAAGAAAGTAAGAAAGGAAGCGGGTCTCCAGAGAGATAGAATGGCTATTCCTAAGTCTTTTTAAAAATAAGCTTCAGATAATCACAAGTTCGAGGTCAGAGGATAACTTAAGGCCATCAGAAGTTGGCCAGATAGGACTCAGGTTCTCTAGAGAATTCTGGCCTTTTGGCAGCCAGATACAGTACTGAACGCCAAGCCAGCCTGTGTTTGGGCGCAGGTCCAGTCTCCAGCCCCCTGAGCCCAGGCTCCTTGTGCATCTCAGAGCCCGGCAGCAAGCAGCGTCCATTCCTGAACATACGCTTTTAATCAGAGACACTGGGACCAGGAGGGGACCTCAGGCATGATTTAATTCCTCTCACTTTGCAGATGTAGAAATTGAAGGCCAGATTGGGGGACGGGATGTAGAATGCTTGCACGAGGTCACTTGGCAATTTAGGAAACAACACGGTAGGGTGGAAAGGGGTGACTTTGAGGCGGTAACCTGGTTTGAAATCCCAGCTCTGCCAGTTATCAGCCAGGAGACCCCAGGTAAGTCACTTAACCTCTCTGGACATCAATGTCCTAATCTGTAAAACTGGGGGGGCCGGGGGCATAATTGCATTGCCTAAATGACAAGATTTTTGATATTAAATGACATGAAAAATATCAGTAACTTGTAAATAGGAAGTTATTATTCATACTTTAATGTTAGGATTGAATTATAATAAAAACACACAGCCTAATAACAAAAGTGCACTTTTCCGAGTGCCATCCACATGCCAAGGGCTTCACATACACCATTTCTTTTAATGCCTGCTGAGACCCAAGGAGGACTCTCACCAGTAACCATACGCTTGGAGCACGGTTTAAACCAGGTCATATACACAGCAGGATTTCAACACAGTCTCTTACACAGTCCAGAAACCTGGACCTGGGCTTCCATTCCCAGGCCACACTTGACTCCCTCTTCTCTCACCTCCTTAGAATTCTAGTGAAGGGGAAGCTCGTGGCTGTTGAGGGCAGGACACTCTTCCTCGTGTCTGTTTGTCCCAAGAGATATCACAGTGCTCTCTCTGCACAAGGTGAAATATCAGTTGAAAATAAATAAGTAAATTAATTAATTTAATTTAAATTAGTTTAATTAAATAAATAGTGACCTGATAGATAAATTAATATTTCTTTTTCAAAAATAATTTTATTGAGGAATAATGGGGTGGGAAGGCGTCTTTGATTTCTATCCAGAATCCATCAACTTTCAGCTAAGCCAAAAGGAAGATAGGGATGTTCAAGATAATTAAGCCATGTAGAAAACCTGAGCTTGCCAAGGGTTTCAGACAAGAAGTTGAGTCTGCATAAACATAAAGAACAGACTTGTGGTTGCCAAGGGGGAGGAGGCTGGGGGAGGGATGGACTGGAAGTTTGGAGTTGGTAGATGCAAACTATGACATTTAGAATGGATAAACAACAAGGTCCTACTATATAGTGCAGGGAACTATATTCAACACCCAGTGATAAACCATAATGGAAAAGGATATAAACAAAAGAATGTCTAGATGTGTATAACTGAGTCACTTGGCTGTACAGCAGAGATGGGCACAACATTGTAAATCAACTATACTTCAATTTAAAAAAAAGAAAAAAAAAAAGTTGAGTCTGTAAGTTACAATCTGGCCATTTGTAAAGAGCTCTTCCTGTTTGCTTCCATAAACATCTTCTCTGTTAGCCTCTCAACAAACTGACTGATGTGCCCAGATATAATTTCAGGACCTTCCCTAGTAATGCCCCCATCCCATTTCTAGTTTAACACACTCCTTTGTTACCTGATAGGACATTGCTGGTATTTTTTCAGTCTCTCTTCGTGAAAGGACTTATCTGCCAATGAGACTGTGCTTTATAGTCAACATCCTTGGTGCAGAAGTAACTGCTCTTTCTCCCAGGATTCAAGACCCTTAATCTTCATTCCAACAATGTTGCAGACTTTCCTTCCTTGGCAGACTGCATTTTTTTGAAGATGACTGCAACAATCTCTCCCATACCATGTGCTCTTCTAGAAACTTGCCCCTCCTCCCATCAGAAGGTGGGGTCTAAGTCTTCTTTTGAATCTGAGCGGGGTTATGACTGGGTGCTAATCATTTCAATACAGTGTAAGAGACGATGTATGGTTTCTGAAGCTATGTCGCTCAAGGCAATGATGCTGTTTCCTCCTTGTTCACATGGAGCCCTGAGTTGCCAAAGAAGCAGTCCAACTGCCCTGAATCTGCCACGCTGTGTGGTCCCCACACAGAGGGACCACATGGAGGGGTCCTGAGAGATGCCTGGCCTGCCCCTAGCTGCTCCAGTACCCCCTCCCCAACTCTTCCAGCTCTAGCCCCTGTCTGAAACAACACAAGAGCCCTGAGCCAGAACTACACAGCCCAGCTGCTACTGAACTCCTTACTCACAGTTTAAATCGCTAAATGCAGCCATAGCGACTGGCACATACCCCTTTTTCCATCCTGCGCTGCACCTGGTTACTGTCAGTGCATCTCTGGTATCCAGGAAAACACTCGGCCATGTCCCTTTCTTCCGCTATTTGTTAGTAGCAACACCCTGGTTCCTTCACCTACCACATGAATGCTCTTAGTAAGATCACATCTCAGACCTGGTTTCCCTGAACAGAAAAAGGGGAATAAGGATTGTTTCCCAACAGCACCATCTGAGAGGGCTCTACAGTTACTGCTTTTTATTATATTGTACAACACTCACTCCACATTCTTCTGAGAAAGTTCACATACACCATCTCGTTTTAATCTTTACAACAACTTTATGAGGCAGCTGGGAAGATGTCATTATCCCTCTTGTCAGTGGAGGAAAATGATATCCAAAGAGCTTGAATGACTTAGGTAGGTCCAAGGAGCACTTGGTCCAGTCAGAACCAGAGTCCAGATCTTCTGCTTTCTGGAACCTGGCCCTGGTCTGCACCATCCCATGTAATACCAGGGTTTCTAACCTGCTCTAGTTTCCTCTCCACTTATAGCCTATCTCTCTTCCCTAAGAGTCTGCTCCATTTTTTCTGCTGCCTCTAACCAACCCTCTCTCCATCTTCAGCTCTACCAACTTGGTACAGACTCAGCTGATCACAGCCTTATAGTGTCCCCCTGGATCATCACTCTCAAAGAAACATGAGAAGGGGTGCTGGATTGCTTGGAATTCTCCATGAATGAACAAGAGTTTATATTTCAGACAGCCAAAGCCAGAATCCATTTAGAGCTTCCCTCACTAACCTCACATATTTGGGATTTCAACCAACCCAATCAAATTAATCTCCTAGAAGTGAGAAATCCCCACCTGGGAGGTTACCTGGCCCACTCCTGGCTGACCCACAATGGCAAAGTGAGATAATAGCCAAGCTGGGTCTTGACCTCCAGTATTGTGGCTTCAAAGCCAAGATGTGTTTTACCCCTGGCATTGGGCACAGAGAAAAAAAATTGCAAAACTTCTGCTCAGCGCTTCCAGTTGAGTGCTGTTCATCACAAAGCAGAACACGGCAAACAGTCAAGGAAGGTACTTCAGCCTCTTATGGGAAAGCCATGGGCCTCAACACACTCAGAACCCAAGGTAATACACCTTCAAGTACCAAATTTGGGGTCCAAGGAAGATGGCTCTGGAGTGTTATTTAGTTCTCTTGGGTTTGCAAGGACTTAGAGAGCTTTGAGGAAGTTTCGAAGGGGAGAGTCAAAACCTATTTAGTGAACCTAAATTTTAGAAGTTGTAAGGGCACTAAGTAAATATATGATTCCAGGGTAATCAGTCCTCTCCTGTCCCTTCTTTTGTAAAGGGATGAACTGGAAGTGGTCTGAAGAGCCAGCTCTACCGTGTTCTACTGTGATGTTCTGGAAAGTTACGTAATCTTTCTGAGCCCCAGCTTCTACATCTGTAAACTGAGAATAATAGCTACATAAAGAGATTGCAGTGAGAATTAAATTAGATACTATGTGTGGAAAAGCATAGTCTTGCATCTTGAACTAAGTGGTTGGTAAATGTTTTTTCCCTTCCACCAACTCCTTCGCCTTACATTCTAATATTCTCTGCTCTCTGACCAAATTTACCAGACGATTGCTTGCTTTTTTCTGACCCTAATGAAGTCAGAGAAGGTTAGTGAGGTCATGGTGCATAAACCATTCTGAGGGTCGAGGGTGAGTTTTAGGTAAATTGTGGTTTCAATGTTTAAGAAAGAGCCCATAACTAGCGGGGGTTTCCATTTTTTGGTGGCAAGATGCACAAGCACAGGTCTGCAGTAACACACAGCTTCTCGGCTCTCAGCAGTCTTGTGGCTGAAAGATGTTTTAAAAGCTCCTGTTTTCAGAAGACTGTTACTGATTAACAAAGTGTCGTTTCTATTTTTAGTTCCACAAAGAGAAAGGCAAGTGAAATTTGCCCCATCTCACCATCTCCAAATGGGCAATATTACTGAGCAATATTTAATGTCCTCACAACATCTGTTTGGTTTTATTTTTAATAGTTTTAGGTCCATATTGAAAGTGCAAGTTCATGGGTAATCCATATGTCCAAAATCGAATGCCCAACTGGATAATCCCCTTCCAAAAACTTTTCCCTTCCACTTTAGAATCAGAGCGTTTGTCACGTGCCACGACATATATATTGAGTGAAGAAGAGATTAAGCTGGAAAATTCTATGTTTCTAAATTACTGGTGATTATAGTGATAGGAGTGCACACTTGCAGAGCATTTTATAGATGGCAAAGCGCTTTCATTGCTAGAGCTTCTGTTAGGTTTCCCAAATACCCTCTGAGGTAGAGGTGGAAGGAAATTTTATCCCCAAATGATAGATGAGAAAATAGACAGTTTGAGGGTTTAAGTGACTTACCCACAGTCAAGGTGTGTTTCCTGAGACACGGTGCCCCAGGAAGATCTCTGGCCGATTAGAGGTACAGAGCCAAGGAGTTCATCAGTTTCCAATCCCAGTAATACGTGAGCTACATGCTGGTCCGCCCAAACTGGGAAGCTGGTAGAGGGACGCTTGGGCACTGCCCACTAGCCTACTCAGGTGCTAGGTACAGGTTGGAAGGAAGAAAACAGGAGCCCCAGTGCTCAGGGACTGGGGAGCTCAGGGTAAAGGCAGTGTATGAGTTTCCTATTGCTGCTGTAACAAATTACCACCACAGATGGCTTAAAACAACACAAAGCTATTCCCTTACAGTTCTGCAAGCCAGAAGTCCAAAACTGGTTTTTCTGGGTTTAAAGTCAAAGGTGTTAGCAGAGAGGGTTCCTTCTGGAGGCTCTATACAGAATGTGTTTCCTTGCCTTTTTCAGCTTCTAGAGGCTACTTGTACTCTTTGATTTCGTCTTCCTCCATCTTCAAGACCATCACCCCAATTTCTTTTCCCATTGTCACACAGCCATCTCTCTGACTCTGACTCTCCCACATCCCTCTTACAAAGACCTCTGTGATCACATTGGACCCATCCGGATACTCCAGGAAAATCTCCCCATCTCAAAATCCTTAACGCAGTCACATCTACAAAGTCCGTTTACCATGGAAGGTAACATAGTCACAGGTTCCTGGGATTAGAACATGGGCACCTTTGGGGTCATTACTCAACCTACTACAGGTGACAAGGTGGCAGGTGGATGGTGGCAGCCGTTTTTTTGCTGGTAAATGCATCACTCGCATGGCTGTGTTTGTCTGTCTGAAAGCCACACTCTTCGCTGCCACCTGACATGTAGAGGCCAGAATAGAACCCATGTCTTCTGATTCCAAGTAAAGTGCTCTTTCAGGCACATCCTACTGGCCATCTCAAAGCTATATTTACGTTCATTTTTTTGCAAATACCGCACCCTGGTATAGATGGTAATTAATATTTGCATAATGCTTTAGAGGCTATAATGTCCTTCTCTATTTACATGAAGTCATTTAAATCCCTACAATAGCCCTCTGAGACCGTTATTATTAACACATTTTACATATGAAGAAGCTAAGGGCTAGGAGGTGTGAAGTGATTTGTCCAAGGTCACCCAGCTGGCAAGGGCAAGACCACAATGCAAATCTGAAAAGTTCCCCCATGCGCAGCTCTAAATAATGAATCCACATTCAAGTTCACTTTGCTAGAGGTGGTAGCTTATCTTTTGGGGATACTATGAAAGCAGCTGGGATCTCCAGTATGATTTTGAGAGAAAATTAGTCAATAAATGTGAAAGTGCTTTGTAGCAGTATGACTCACGACTACACAAAGGTATTGATGGCATTATTCTCATCATCATTCTTAACATCATCACCATCCTCACCATCATCACCATCCTCAAGTGCCCCGCAGACCAAGAGAATTCAAACGGGTCAACATCTCTAATTGCTGTGTTTAAAACATTGACCCCAACTGTCTCGCAGTCCCTGGGGATGGTGGCTCAGGGTTCTGTGGTTTCTTGGCCACTGTGCAGGTGTGGTTGGTGGGAGCAGAGCTCTGAATGGAGAAGCCAAGGTCCTGTGCCCTTGCAGATAAACAGGGTGACCCCTCGCACGATGAAGTAGGCGTTCCCCGAAAAATCCACTTTGTGTGAAAGGACCCTAAGACCCTTTCAGGAGCGTGGTGGTATTTTATAGCTTTTACTGTTTTTTGGTTTTTTTGGTTTTCTTCATCTTTCTCTTTTTTTCGATGAGACCACTTGCTCTGTGTTTCAAATGTGTCTAATTTGGTGGGGAGGAGGGGGGCTGGGAGGTTCAATGGTGGGTCCACGGGAGTGAGATGCAGAGCGCCACTGCCGAGGCCTGGCAGCCATCTGGCAGGTGGAACTCCGTTCACCCCCCACCCCGCCACCCCCACTTCCTCCCCTCACCTTTTTTAAAGAGAAGCAGCGAGCTTCTGAAATGTGCAACTTCAAAACCAGACCAGAAGTCTACTGAAAAGGAATAACCAAGGCATCCTCCAACTGCGGCTGAGCAGTCAGCCGGCCCCCACCTCATTTGAGTGAGACCGCCAAGAGCCCTCACGTGGCGCTTGGGCCACAGGACCACAATTAGGAAGCACTCCCTGCCCCTCACAACGGCCACCCTTGCTAGGCAGTGGGGACGGAAGAGAGGCAGGTGCATTCAAATCATCCTGGTTTGACCAAGGGAAATGAAGCACTAAAACAGCTTCATCCCACAATGAGTCAGGATGGGGGAAGGGAGTGTGAGGCTGGAGCCCTCTGACCCTTCTTGGGAACAAGTCTTGCTTCTGGTCACTCCGCCCTGTGAACCCAGTGTCTGGCGTGAGCCTTCAGTTCTCGTGCTCCATTGCTGTGGGACAGGAGGCACTACACTGCCGGGGGCCTCTCTTAACAGTTGGTCCCACCTGTAAGCATAGTTGCTTATCAGACAATGTGTCCCTGTCCCCAACAACTGTCACCTCTGCCTGCTCCAACTCTACCCACACCTCAGGCCTGTAACCCACCTCTTCTAAGAACCCTTCCCTCATGCCTCTGATAAATCTAGGAATCTCCTCTTCCTCAGAACCATCTTTATCCCTTCTCTCAGATACTTATGGATAACATTTTTTTAATGAAAATAATTTCTCGGGGCTTCCCTGGTGGCGCAGTAGTTGAGAGTCCGCCTGCCGATACAGGGGACACAGGTTCGTGCCCCGGTCCGGGAAGATCCCACATGCCGTGGAGCGGCTGGGCCCGTGAGCCATGGCCGCTGAGCCTGCGCGTCCGGAGCCTGTACTCCGCAACGGGAGGGACCCCAACAGTGAGAGGCCCGCGTATCGCAAAAACAGAAAAAAAAAATAATAATAATAATTTCTCACCTCTTAAGTCAGGCACCCTGCTAAGCACTTTCACACTTGCTGTTTAATTTGCTGCATAGCACCCTGTAATATTAGACAGAAACTACTTGAAGACAGAGGTTGTGTCTGATTCATCACTCCATGCCCTACCAGCCACGATGCTCTCAATAAATAGCTATTAGGTTAATAATTTTAGAAAATTATTTGAAAAAATTGTAAATTAGTAGAGACTTTGCCGTCAGCATGGAATGATCTCTTGGTCCACATCCTACTCCAGGAAGCCAGGGTGACTTCAGTGAGAACCTGCCCTATGGGAATCCCTGCCTGCTTAAGGGACTCTTAAGAGGGAACATAGAATATACTCATGGTCTACCTTGGGGCTTCATCTATTCCAGCCCTGAAGATCTCCCTGGGGACACTCACTTGGTTCTAGAGTATTAAGTACCATCGATATCCTGAGGTCTCCTGAATCTCTCTCTCCATCTCCTCCATCTCTCCCAACCACAGCATTTGTCTTCCAGATGCGCCCCTCATCTCCAGTGGCACGTTTGTGTAAAAGCTTAAAACGGCAGGCTGAGTAGAGAACGCCCTTTCCCCCACCTCTCACTCAAGCTTCACTAAACCTGCTCCACATCCTTTGTGTTCGGTCCCGGTTACAAGTATTGCATTCACTCCACCTCTAGAGCTAGAAATCATGGGGTCATCTTCAGACACGTCCTTCCCTCTCCCTCCACAAGCCAGTCATCACATCCTGGGAGCTCGACTCCGGAAACTAATAGCTCTCATCCATCCTGCCTCTCCATCCACAATACCTTGGGCTCAGGCCCTCATTAGTTTTCAGCCGGACCACTGCAACTTCTGCTCCCTGTCTGCCATGTCTCCTTGCGTTATATTCTCAAAAAGCAAATCTAACCAAGACATGTTCTTGCTTAGCAATCCCTGTCGATGAACTGCTGCCTATAGAATTGAGACAAAATTCCTTGATGGGAGCACATAACGCCCTTCACAACCTGATCCCGGGCTTTATCGCCTGTCTCCTCACCTCATGTAGTTGCCCTGAACTTCTTACCCCAACATACCGATGTCTTTCACAATTTGGGGCTTTTGCACGTGCTGTTCCCTTTTTCTGGAATGTATCTCTTCCCTTCTCTGATTGGAAAACTCAGTCATATGTCATGACCCAACTCCCATTTCACCATCTCTGTGAGGTCACCCCTCATTCCTTCCAGGCAGAACTTTTACTCTGTCTTGATCTCCCACAGCACTTGTTTATATCTCCATAATAACACTTACCACACTGTACTGTAATTTTCCCGTTCAAGCGTCAGTCACTCCATTATTTAAGATCCAGGAGGTTAAGAACCTGCACTTATTAATTTTTGATATCCCCAGGGTCTAGCCCAAGATCTGCTCATAGTGGACCCTCAGGAAAATATGAACCAGAAAAATCACTGAATATACTCAAAGGTTCTCTATGCGAAAGGAAGTATTTCCAAGATGAACCTGACTCTGATGCCAGTCCCAGCTCTGCTGTTAATGGTTAAAAGGAAGGCGGACTTTCCAGTCAGTTGTACTGGTGTTCAAATCTCTCCTCTACAACTTACTAGCTGTGTGATCTCAGGCAAACAGCTCCCAACTCTATGCCTTAGTTTTCTCATCTCCAAATGGGGATAATAACTACCTCAGAGCATTGTCATGGATTGTATAAGAAGTTGAATATGTTACGTGTGTAGCACAGGGTCTGGTACCTAACGAGTAGCCATGATTATGACCATGTATTAACTGTATGAGCCTGGGCCAGTCCCTTCCTCTCCCTGGGCCTCCCTGGAAACTTCCTATACAAAACGAAGGTACAGACTGTTGTCGCTGAGGTTCCCTCAAGCCCCATCATTGCAAGACTATACTGCCATCCGAATTTGTGGCATTACTTCATTCAGCCCTGAAACTTAGCTTGCCTCGTAAGATGAATTCTAATTGTTTCTTGAGTATAAGCTTTGCTCACTGTAACCAAAGTCAAATTCATCAACCGTACTGGAGTTCTTAAGGGCACAAACTAGTGCCTTTGCTCTGCTGAAGAACCTGGCTCAGGATTGGGTGCAGAGAGGGTCCTGCAATCTACTTGGTAGAAGCAGTAGCAAGAAGGAAGGCTGTCTCTGCGGGGTCCGCACTGATAACAGGAACAGGACAGTGCAGAGTCCCGATCACATAATGTGCTTCTCACTTACATGACTTTATGAACTTATTTTGCAGTCCTGTGTTTATCCCCCAGCTCATTCTTATTAATGTCTTATTAACATCTTAATTTGAACCGTGGCCACCGCATTTCACACAAAGAACACACGTGAGTCTATTGAAATTCCTCTGGACTCTCCCAGACAGGAGGTGTCTCTCTCCCACATTTGCACACTTAAAATTAATTTTTGACATCTTAATATGATTATTTTTGTTCTTGTAAAGTAATGGAGTAAAAAAGAAAAAATAGCTGGTTGAGTTTCTTTCCCCAACACTAGAAACAGGGAATATAGCCAATTCTTTGGAAGCCAGCTGTTTGGAGTAAGATTTGAGGTCTCGCTGAGTGAAATAATTAGGCACTTCCAAAGAATAAAGCAGCAAAGCACTGTGGGAAACAGCACACTCGGGCCATTCAGCAGAGCTCGGGCAGCTTTCCCGCTTCAGGGCAGTAAATATCTCCAGGGAGTCACCCAGGGTAGGGGAAGGAACATGAGCGTTGGGACCAGTCAAACCTGGATTTAACCTCATCCCTCCCACTTGCCAGGTATAAGATTCAGGCAATTTCTTAAATTCTATGAGACTCAGTTTCCCCATGTACAATGAAGATAATAGTACATACCTCATGGTGATGTTGAGAGAATTAAAACAAAGTAATGTATATAAACACATAATTGATAACAATAAATACAAGTTCTCTTCTCTCTTCTGAGAACATGGTACAAGTGGAATAAAGCTACTTATCTTTTTATCCTACCTTGTTCCACAAAGGAATTAAGACAATTTGCGCTGATGTTTCTAATATACAAAAGTGAAATTAATGTAAAAAAAAAAAAAAGAAAGAAAATGAGACAAAGCAAAGTAATGGTGCTAGAGTACCAAGCTGGACTCAAGAAATCAGGTTGATTTGCAAAATGCATACAGAATCCTTTGGCCACGTTGTAGGGATGTGACGAGCTTCAGTGGTTGTAAGGTAACCTGTCATTCCAGAAAAGACCAGCTCTTCCTGATTGAAAAACCAAAAAAGATTGTTTGTCTTATGGTAAATGAGCACCAGGAGACAAAACACTTAATTTTCCTCCTCTCCCCAGCACTTATTTCACTGTGTGACCCTATACAAATCACGTTACCTACCCTGGGCCCCCATCTCCTCACCTGTACACTTTGAATGTTGGATGAGAGGAACTCCAAAGGCCTTTCTAACCCCTACATTTTATAACTTGATTCTATTCTGCGAAATGTCTACAGCTTTCTCTTCCATGCGTTTGCAATTTACGTGACATTCTCCTTGGAATTCATCAGTCTGCTCTAGCAAAACGAGTTCTTCACTTGCAGTTGTAGGTTTACTTCCTTTTAGCCCAGTCATGGGCCACATGACAGAACTTAAGGAACAGCGTAATAACCACTTGTTACTTAAATAAACCTTACAGTGGAACCATGAAAAGCAATTAATGCTAACTTGGGCATATCTGGATTTATTCAGAGTAGAAGTATTTTATTCTCAGCCTTCTCTTTTTCAGTCTCAATTTCTAATTCTGTCCACGTTTCATTATATATTCTACGTAATTTTTTTTGATCATTTCCTTTGTTCTCAATGGGAATGCTGAAGAATCTAAGTAACAGAGAGATAGGAAGCAGCTGATGAAGAAGCTACATATATACTCTGCTCGTCAGAATCAGTTGCTCAAACATGACTCTGGTCTTAGTCTTTAGCCATAGATTTTTGATCTGGTTCATAGCAGGGAGTCAACTGAACTGGCTTTGATTTGGGGGGATGGGTTGGATGGAGAGGAGAGATGTTTGGACATTAGGAAAAGTTCCTCCTCTATAACATCTGTATCATCCACCACTTCCTCTGTGTCTCCTCTGAGCCTGCCCTCCTGCAAATCCCCCCCCTTTTCTCAGCAGGAAAAACTATGTCTCCCACCTGCCACCTTACCTCCTACTACTTCCTTCATGACCCCTACATTCCTTCAGATTCTGTGTGCTCTCGCCCATGGCTGTCCCTCAGAAAGGGTAAGTAACTCACCCAGGAACACACAGCCACTAAGAGACAGAGCTGATGTTCAAATTCTAGTTTGCATCACCTCAAAGCCAGTAACTTAATCCTCACTATTAAACTGAATCTCCAACAGAATTTTATACTAAACTCTTCTGTGAAGACTTTCTCAATTTCTCTATTGAAATGTCTTGTGTGTGTGTGTGTGTGTGTGTGTGTGTGTGTGTGTGTGTCTCAGTCCTTCAAATATACCAGTGGTCCCCACAGTGTTTTGCACATTAGAATCACCTGAGAATATTTTAAAACTTCCAAAGCCCAAGACATACACACAAAAGAGTTAAATCAGAACTTCTCTGGGGCTGGGATACAGTCCTCAGTAGTTTCATAAGCTCCCCAGGAGATCCAATGTGCAGACAAGTTTGTAGTACTGCTGTAAATCGGTACAGCTCAGCCTTGTATTATAATTACTGTACTATGATTATAAACTGCAAGCTACTGGAGAGCAGAAATCTTATTTTATTTAAATGTGTATCCCTCACAACACCAAGATAAAAGTAGTAGCTCGGTGGATATTATTAAATGATTGCATCTGTCTAATTTAGGTTCTAACAATTTAAACATGGACAAATTAACAAAAGTCCAAATGACAGGACTGGAAATGCCTGACGTTTTGGAGTGTTTCCTGAAGTGGAAAAGGCCAACAAACTATGATTGCTTGGGGTGAAAATAGAGGACTCTGATAAGGTTTTTAGTAATTTTTTCCAATCACAAGAAAAAGTAAAATGAGAATGGTGAGTCTCTATTTTTCTTTTTAATAAATTTATTTATTATTTATTTTTGGCTGCATTGGTCTTTGTTGCTGCGGGGCTTTCTCCAGTTGCATCAAGTGGGGGCTACTCTTCGATGTGCAGCTCGGGCTCTAGGTGCACGGGCTTCAGTACTTGTGGCTCGTGGGCTCTAGAGCACAGGCTCAGTAGTTGTGGCGCACGGGCTTAGTTGCTGCGGCATGTGGGATCTTCCCGGACCAGGGCTCGAACCTGTGTCCCCTGCATTGGCAGGCGGATTCTTAACCACTGTGCCACCAGGGAAACCCAGGAGTCCCTACTTTTAATCTCTGCTAAGGAAATGGGTCTAGGCTGCCACAGAAGTTGAGTGGATTAGACCTTAGGAACCAACTCCTGATAATCCCGAGTGAAAAATTCTAGAATGCTGACCAAAGAAGTCCACAGAATCGTCTTCTCAGGAGAGGTTTAAGAAAGGATGAGACCACATGTTGCTTTCCGTTGTTAACTGAAGAGGTTGGATAAAACTTCCACTATGAACTACAAAGAGAATTTTATTTTTTCAGGCTGGCAATGTGGTGAGTTCCTGATTCTTTCTGGGGATTACAAAACAATCCACTGTATGGGGTCCAGGCTATAAATTCAGGCTTGCAGATTGCTCAAAAGACAGTTCGAGAAAGCAAAAGGCAGACTGTCCAATCTGGCTGCTCTGTGTGCCAGGAGTTATTAATTATGTCTGTTCTAATAACAAGAGCTGGGAAGCAGCAAACTCAAAACATGCAGGGAAAACAAAACAAAATAAGATGGTGCTTTGCCTTAATGAGAGGAAGTAAAAGGCAGCAGTTACAGCCCCAGGCTCAGTAAATGGGGTATAAACCCTGCCAGCAACAGATTTTAGCTGCAACTGGGCATGGTCACCATAGTAGCTACAGAGGCCGTGGAATCCCAGTGGACTCTCCCAACATCCGTCCAGTGACCGAGGAGGTCATCTTCTTTCCTGTGCTTTTCTGGAACGGATGAGGGAGCATGCGAGGAGTCGTTGAAGGGATTTGACAAGTTAGGATTTGCTGTTCTGTGCATCATAAATTCTCAGAGTTGGAAGGGACATCTACAGATCAAATAAATCGTCCAGCCCTACCCATTACTACACATGAAGAAACTGACTTCCAGAGAGGTTAAGTGACAGAACTCAGGTCACCCAACAATGGCAGACCAGGATTAGAGTTTTCTCCATTCATCTCCTTGCTGGTTAATAGTAGATTCCCTTTCTTCCTCCCTAAGAAACTGGCTTTTCTTAGACTTGTACCAGCTCCCTGAATAGGCAGCAGCCTCAATGATGCATCTGCCCAGGTGTTTTAGCCTCCTTGATCTATGGGGCTGAGGATCAGCTCTGTCTGGTGCGTGGTTATCCCCTACTCTTCCTAGAACTCTTCTCATGGCTGGAACCTCAGAAATTCAGGCTCTGGGATGCCTTTCTAAGAGTTTCAATGCTGCCTAAGAGTTCTCTAAGACCAGAACCTTGGACACCTGGGCTCCATTCTGACCCACTGGACTCTGTGCATATTGAGGCCAGGAACTAGGGCTTATTCATCTTCATATCTTGCTTGTCACTCAGAAGATGCTCTGTAAATTTAATAAATGAAAAGGCCCAACACTTAAAGGGAGAACTTTACAAACCGGAACTCAGAGGAGAGCAACCAGGACTGTGAAAACCTGAATAGGATAAGGGATAGATTTAAAATGAGATATCCAAAAAAAAAAATAAAAATAAATAAATAAATAAATAAAAATAAATAAATAAATAAATAAAATGAGATATCCAACTTGGAGAAGAAAATACGCACTGGGGAGCTAATTTCCCATCTCCCAATAGCCAGTGGGCTATCTTGAGGAAGACGTGGAATGGGAGAAGCTATGGAGAATGACTTCAGATTAATAGAAGCAGCATTTGGTGGGGGGAAGCAGTCAGCATCCCATCTCTAGCGAGGACCATCTCCTGCCAGAAAATTGAAGGGAGGAGAGAATCAGCAAGGGGTGGAGCTTGACCCATGATTTCTAAGTCTAAGGAACCTTGGCCACCTTAGAATAGAGGGCACTTTGTGGCACTTTGATTGGAGGAAACATTGAAGGTAAGGGGTATGTATCTGCAGTGAGCTGAACTGGAGACCATGTTAGAAAAAAAATTGAGTTCGAGGGTAGGACAAGCATGCTTGGCTCTCCTAAGATCTCTCTTTCTATAATAATAACAATACTGGTTATTGAGCGCTTCTATTTGCCAAGCACTGTATTATAACTTTAGCCTGACTGATGATGGCTCCGATACAGCAACAATCAGGAAGCCCCATTTCATACAAGTTCAACTTTAAAAAAATCGATTTTTAAAAACATGCTGGCAAGGTTTCTGTGTAATTGGCACACTCCCGCATGGAACACAAATTGAATACAAATTGAAACAATCCTTTTGGAGAGCCATTTGGCCATACTTTTCAAGAGCCATAAAACACATCTAATAATCCCACTCTGAGGGATTTACCCTAAGGAAAATAACTCTAAGAAAGAAAAAAAACCTATATGTTCAAAGCCCTTTAAAATATCAAAACCTGGAGAGAACCCAAATTCCCAGCAGTTTGGGAATGGTTGAATAATTTATGATATATTAACTCTGTGGAAAATTATGTAGCCATTAAAATGATACATGGAAGGATTGTGACAACATGAAATGCGCATAACAAATAACATTCAAGGATAAGAGTGGAACGCAAAATTGTACATGCTCTCTGATTACAGCTCTGTGAAAATACTTACGGCTAGAAATTGAAAGGGACAACAGAGAAGTATAAAAGAAGTATTTGTTTTATGAGATTTTGTAGATAATCGGTGTTTATATACTTAAAAAATGAAAACAGAGAACTCTTGTCTTAGCTAAGGAAACTTGAGAACCATTGCATGTAAGTGAACAAGCATCTTATAGGTCCTGGGCTAGCACTCTCATTTTACAGTAAAAGAAACTGAAGTGCTGAGAAAAGTATCTTGTCTACCCCACAAGGCTAGTGGCTGAGCCGGGTCTAGAACAGAAGCCCAAGGACAGGGTCCTTGGATGGTTATGTTCTAGAGACTGATAATTTGTGGAAACACTTGGAGTGAAGAGAGCAAGAGGAAAGATAGGGTTGCCTGTCATAAAAATTCTCAAATGTGGGTAGTAACATCAGTCAGCTGAGCATGACCTTATCCTCTGTCTGCTGAAGACCATCTACCATTCACTCATTAAGTACATAATGAGTCTGCAAAGGGAGGATCTGTTTTTCTGCCTTTAAGGCCATCTCCTCTCCATCCTCATTACCATTTCCTGAGGTCAAGGTCTTGTCAATCATTCTGTAAACACTTTGTGGGCACCTGTTACGTCCCAGGCGCGGTACTAAGCCTAGAGACACAGTAGTGAGTAAGACACACATGGCTCTGATCTGATGGGGCTCTCGTTTTAGGATTGGAGACAGACCATTCACATGCAAACAAATAAACAAGATGATTTAATACAGTAGTAAGTACTATGGAGAAAAAAAAAACAACAACAGGAATTTGTGATGAAGAGTACAGTTAGTGGACAAGTACGGAGGGTAGTAAGCAAGGAGGTGATGTGATCTGATTTATATGTTTGAAAGCTCACTGTCTGCTTTTATTATTCTAAGACAACTACACCAGCCCTTAGCAAAGGCTGGCCAAAGAGGTCTTAATAAAATGTAAATTTCATTTGAAAGTTTTGAAACTTTCAGAAACCTACTGTCAGCCCCAAGATCAAGCTCAGACAGTAGGCACAGCTACTGAGATCGCCACCTGAGGCTCTGCACCAGTTTCGCTGCAGCCTCAGGACATGTCCCACCTCCCACCCCACACAGCCTCTTCCGGAACCCCTGAGGATGCTCACTGCCCTACTAGCATGCTGCCCACTCTTCTGAGGCTGGGCGTTGGCACAGGCTGCCCTCACTCTGTGATACCCTCCTCCCTCCTTTATAAAACCCTTTCCCTTCCTTTAAGGTTGTGTTTCCCTTCCTTTAAGGTTATGCCTTCCCTTCTTAAAAGTCTTCTCCCACTCTTCCATGCAGAGCAAATTAGTCACTGCCTTCTATGTGCTCATAACACATTTTGTTCACACTTGCATTATAATGTATCACACAGGATTGTAATTACTTGTGTGTGTGTGTGTGTGTGTGTGTGTGTATGCATGGCAAGCAGAGAACATGCCTTAGTTGTGCTTTCTATCCAGAGTCTAGCAGGGCTGGTCACCTACTGTTAGTGGCTACTTAGCAAATGGGTTGACTGATAGACCACTGGATGGAAGGATGCGTAGGTGGATGAAGGAATTACTAAATGGATGAATACAGTCTACCCCCCTCATTTTAAAAGCAAGACAGTTCTAATCTGGTCTGCCATCTGTGGAATGAAGAATCAGACTAGGTGATTCTGAAGGTTACCTCCAGCTCTGATGTTCCAGGTTCTGAGAGTCCATAAATCACGAGTGGCTACTGCCATTGGAATCAGAAAGCCTTCCTGGCTTGACTGCTTGAGAGAACTCAAAGGGCTCCCAGGTTCATGATTAAGAATCAAAATTCCCCTGGAGCCCTGCTGCACCGGGATAAAGAAAGCCTGGGCATGGGCTGGGTGCCCTCCTGTCCCAGCTGGCAACGCTCATAGCCTGACATAACTGCTGAGGGAAGAGGCCTCAAGCAGAACAGGTTTCGAGCTGGCTCCGCAATAGCACAGCTATACATGCCTGTAAATTTCCAGGGCCGAGCGAGGGCCTGGAGAGGCAAGCATGGGCCACTATGTTACACAGCTCCAGCGGCTAGTTTTGCTTACCCATCGTCTGTGGGTGCGGTTGTCAGGGCAGACTTGTGTAGATTTAGGTCAGAGGTGAGGACAGAAATAATTCCTAACTCAGCTTTCCATGGAGGAGAAAAGAGTGAGGACACAGCATTCCCTCCTTATCGGGCTAGAGGAGAAGGTGACCAGAGATTCAGTTCAAGCCAGAGAGCCTGTCTGCATGGCAGCCACATGCTCGGCCCTCTGTCAGGGGCTGTGCAGAGGGCAGAGAGAGATGAAATGGGTCCCAACTGTCCTCAAGGAGTTTATACTTGAATGAGGGAGGTCAGTGGTGTACTTAAGAGACGTAAGTTCTTTGGGGAGCAGAGAAGAAAGGAAGTCCATGTGGATGAAGGTTGGGGAAGGAAGGAAGGAATACTTCACAAAAAAGGAGGTGTACACAACAGACAGAAATGGCACTGACCGTGTTGGTCAGGAAGAGTGCTCAAACAAGGGCATGGAGGGATCGGAGTCAGAGCAGTGGAGGAAGGTGGGCAGTGTGTTTGGCTACAGCAGAGGTTCTTAAGAGAAGGAAGGGGAGGGGGAGGTTTCACCATGCTGGAAGAGGTGGGGCAGAAGGGGTCAGCCAGCTGTTAGACACCTGCCTCGTTATTTATTCACACAATATTTATCCAGTGCCAATTTTTGCCAGGCCCTGTTCCTACCTTTGAGGGTCAATATCCAACGTTTAGAATGCATCCTGTAAGCGATGGGACCCACTGGAGGATCCTGAATGGGGATGAGTTTGACAGTGTGGAGAACCTTGCTTTTCCCTATATGACCTCTGTAATCCCTTCCTAGGAGGTTGCGTGATCAATTACTATTTCTAATCAACACAAGACTTACAGGAAATATCAGGATACACACACAGTTCTGAGAATAAGTCTCCTGGAGTTAAAAAGATGTGATATAGAACACCAGATACCAAACGTACCTTTCTGCCAACAGTAAGAGCAGGAGTTGGGGCCCTCAGACACTAGGATGGGTCTCCTGTGAGATTTCCCCTGGAAGGCAGTAGAGATCTTAGCCCTCTGGTCGCTCATGTGCAAACAGCAGATGCCCAGGCCCAGGATTAAAGGCAGGAGAGAGCTTGCAGAGACTGGTAAGAGAAAAGAGACAAGTCAGAATTTGAAACCAGGGAAAAGAAAACACTTCTAAACCCAAAGAGCAGCTCATTTTAAAGGGATTGAGGCCTGCCTTTCAAAAATGTAATCAGCATTCAAATCGTTCATTTCCTTCTTCCCCTTCCTACGCAGGGAGTGGCTTTACCGTAAATTAATCTGGAAGTTAAGTGAGTACAAACTTACTTTTCAAAGTATCCAAGAGGCAGAAATAGGAACGAATCAAGCTGCAGGACAGGCAACGCAAAGAAAGATGCTAGGAATTGAAACTCGTCTGGTGGCTTTTTATAAGTTTACTGTTGCTGATGTGGGGAGTTGTATGGCTCTTGGCTTTTTTTTAACATCTTTATTGGAGTATAATTGCTTCGCAATGTGTGTCTTGGCAATATTTGAAAAGTTTTCATTTTGACAGGATGCTGGGGACGTCATCGGTCCTTTACCCTGTGAACTGTCTGAGAGCCACAGCCAGGCTTTTATGCAGAGAAGACTTTGAGAACCTTCCAACGGTATTGATAACGATGGATTCCCGGAGTCCATTCAAAAAGGGGACATTTCTCCTCCATCTTGACTTCCCGCTGTGCAGAAACTCTGCCTAGCGGTAGGAGTCAGACCGCTAGGCAGAGCACTGGCCTTAGCCTGGGACATATGGGTTCTGCACCAAGTCCAGCCCTTAAGAGCCACGAGACTGGCAGAGTCACACTCTCTTTCTGGGCCTTAGTTTTCTTTTATAGGAATCCAGGGAATTCGGCGTGTTATTTTTGTGGCCCCTGCCAGAACTAATGAAATGAACTGTGAATTGAATTTGTTCAGACGCTTTAGCCAATTCAATGAATCAGATTCCTTTTTTTCCTGATGTCCATGAGGGAAAAAAAAAATGGTAAAACAATAACTTACCGTTTACCAGACACTAGGCTAATAAGTTTACATTTATTATTTCACCAACCAACATAGTGATATCCAGGATGAAATGATTCAACTGAACCACAACAACAATTCCGATGGCCTGGTGGGGAGTTAGTACAGAAGCAGCCCAATTTTCCACACTTTCTGCATTTGCACCCAGGATCCCAGAAAATGATATTAATAATATTAATTAATGACATTAATGCTAATATTGAATGCGAATAGATGTTGAAGTATCTTATGAATTATCAAAGAAAGGTTAAATCATACCAGCGTATGATTTCAGTGTTTAGCAAAGTGTGTTGTAATTTACTATTTGGAAGCCAAGCATCAGTAAATGATATAGACAGTAAACAGACAAACCAGAATTTTCCGTTGCCCAGAATATCCCATTCCCTAGCCATCTCAGGTAAATGGGAATTTACTGTGGCGTCAAAATAGTAGTAGCCTCTACAAAAAATATACAAATCAAGTTTCACTGCAAAGTAAAGGAGCTGTTCCAGCGGAGGATTACTGGACTGAATGTCAATATTATGACATAGTATGAGTGTGCTTCATGTTTGGTAATTGCAGTCATTGTTGCTTTTCTTGTGGCCATCCATTTACAATGCCTGGTGTCAGTTGATTTATCTCTTGTAAAAATAAAATACAGTGTACGTGTGAAAAAATAAAAAAAAAATAATGGTAGCCTCTGAAGACTAGATTCTGGGAGTCTCAGGCTTACCAACTGTCCAGCAACGGGTCAACTGCAGACTCACTGTCCACTGCAGCTAGGCATTACCGGGACCCAATCAGTCTCCCCTTCAGAAACCATGGGCGGTGTTTCCATGGAGCTCTGCCCGAAAAGAGGTGATCTAAATCTTGCATGAGAGATGTACATCAATAGGGAGCTTTAGAACACTGTGACCTAAAAAAATAATATTAAGGAACTCAGAATGCAGAGTCAGTTTCAGAGACACCAAGTGACCTTGCGCAAGGCACCTTGTAGACTGCCTTGTTGACCGTACTCCCCTAATGAATGGTGACTGCCTCCATGAGTACCCGGGCCAGTGAGTACGTGCCCCAGCCACGGACAAACATTCTAATATTCACTGCCCTGTTGTTTAAAGGCAGCCTACTTCTTCTATTAATCATCTTGCTGTTTATTCGTTCTGGGAAGACAAGCACTGCTTCACAGAGGGAAATATCGCCTAGTGGTTAGATTGGAACAGTATCTTTGCTGCATCTCCTTTTGAAGATCCTGCCCTTTTTATTTTTTCAAATCCCTTAAATAAAGCTATCCGTGATACATTTCTTGTGGCATTCAGGGACAGGAAGGACTTGGTCCCCCTTCACAATCCATACATAGCCATTCTTCCTTTACTGAATGAAAAGGACTGCATAATACCACGCATTTCCCTTTTTGTCTAAGCTGCTGGGAAGCTCAAAATCACACTATACGCTTCAGTAAAGTTACTCTGATTCTGAGTTTTCTTCCTCCTCACTGTCCTCTTCTTTCCTGGCCAGGTCTTAATCTTTTATCTGTGTTTTGATGAGGCTGTTGTCTCTGTGTCTTATGAGTTACTTTGGATACTTTTGGGAAGTGCTACGCAAATAAATCAATCACGTGGGTTAATATGTTTCATGAGTGCTTTCCAGGCGAGAAAGTTTGGGAGATGAATGCTTATTCTACGATGAAGTCTGAAATTTCACTTCTAACACAAATTAGTCATTTATATTTAAAAGCTTATATGTAATAACAGCTATGGACCTTCGCATAATCCTTACCACTTAGTAAGGCAAATGCCTTCATATATGTGCCGTCATTTGTAATTAGTGTTCTCCCTTTATAGATGAGAAAAGTGAGGTTTTGAGGGATTAACTGGCTTGCCTGAAGTCACAGAGCTAGTAAATTCAGATCTTCTGACCCAGAGCCGTGTCTTTTGTTGGTCCCCACTCCCCATATCACCTTGTCTCTCACTGGCTTCCATTTAAACCACATTCGTCTTACTATCCTCAAACAAGCTGTTTGGGGTTTTTTAATGTGTCGATCAGATAGAAACAAAAGGTCATCTTAGTGGTTGTTTCTCTTGCTGAGATGGTCTGCAGGCAGTCTAGAAACCACTGATTTAAGGTCTAAAGGGTCGAGCTTGAAATGGTTCTTCTAGAAAATTTGAGTTCCCCTCTGTCCTCCTGGGGTTCCATGCTTCAGTTTAACTGACACATCATGTGCAACTCTGTTTGAGGTGTAAAGGGAAAATGGGGAAATGTGATCTCTAACATGCCTTTCTCTTCTAAAGAAGTTATTTAAGATACCTCTCCTAGGCTTCCCCTGTCCCTGAGTGGAGCACAGAATACCAAACCCACAGACTGTTGGGACAGTTGTGGAGAATGACTCATTGCTTCTGAGGGCTGGACAGTGTGGAAAAACATATGATATCGTTTACACTCAGAACCTCAGGGTCAAGTTGGTCCCCCAAGTGGGTCAGCCAGCTAACCTGCTTTAACGTGACTTTGAAAATGAGGTGAGTGCTGCATTTGAATTTTTCTTTCCTCTCACTTCAGGCCACCCACCCACCACCAACTGTAAGTTGAAAAGCTTTGGGGATAGTTTGTCCAGAAGGTCCACTGCCTGTAGAACCTTCTGGGAGGCCAAGCACCTTAAAAGAGGTGTGCATCCGACACCCTTCTTTGTGATCTCCTGCTCCAGGCTTGGCCGGATCCAATTCTGGTTTCCCATTAGGCCTCAGATCCTGCCCACAGTCTGGGGGCTGGAGAGACTAATCTCAAAGGGCTAGAAATGAGTCAGTTTCCACACTCAACTTCAGGCGTGCGGCTTCCTGAAGCCCAGACGAGGAAGCTCTGAATTTCAAAGAGCAATTTTTTTTTTCTTTGCATACCATATCCGGAACTGAAACCACCAATTCATTTCACTTAAGATCTCACACTACACTCAGATCATCAATAACATTCCAGAGATAAGATACCCAGGCTTGTCAGCCGAGTCATTCCGTCTCTGTCACTCTCTTTTCTCTTGGTGCTAATGTTGTTGTTTTTTTCTTTTTCTTTTGTTCAGTCCTGACAACACAGAATTTGGAGGCCTTCATGTTCTCCACAGGTGTTTATGAGAAGTAGGAGGCAAGTATCTAAAACTGCTGAGGGTTTGGCCCTGCGCATAGCTTTCTGCTTTCTCTTGCGAGTCAGCTTGGCTGTGTGTGAGTTAAGGTCCTAGATTCCGTGTCTCATTCCAGGGGGCAACTGACTTTGCTGAGAGATTCCACACGAAGGTAACAGGTCACCTCACTAGCCCAGGAAAGTGGTTAAAAGATGGAGTGTGTGGAGAGGTGTATGCAAACCTCAAGAAACAGGAAAGTGATGGAAAATGTATACATCCTCCCAACGCCAACTGACACATCAACCTATTAGGGGGGAGAAGGAGCTCTACCATTTATATAGTACCTAACAATTTATAAACTACTTTCTCATCCTTTATCTCTGTTCATTCTCACCAGAACTTGTGAAATTATCCAGACAAGCATTATCCTCCCCAGTTTAGACAGGAGAGAGTACCCAGTGCTAGTAAAAGTGATGGGCCCAAGCGGTGAGAGTGGAAAAGCCATAGACCTCAGATTAGAAGCCAGTTCTATTCATTCAAACTCCAGTATTCTTGTAACTCCCTTTTAACCTTGTATATAATATAATATTACATCATAATCCATGACCTAATGTTATGTAGTCGTGTGTCGACATTTTTAAATTTTAGGTTCTTATAGGTCTGGGTTAATGGCTGTTGGTCATTACTTTTTGTACAACCCTTCTAGGTCTCTGCTTTCTTTATTTAAAATGTAGAGGAAGGCATTAAATCCTGTGTTGCTTTCAGATCTAACGTTCTGTGGGTCCCTGTGTCAATGACTACTGAATCCATGGGATTACCCAAAAATATTACCCAAAGGATTCACCCTGGAGCACCAGTGCCCAGGATGACTGTAGTATAAAGTAAAAATGGTTACCATGGTCAAATAAGTTAGAAAAAAGCAGGATTATTCAAAATGAAACAGGTTGCTTTGCGCTGGCCCTTCTCAGAGCCTTTACATGCAAATCTACGTGGGGAGGGAGACTATGGATGTGAAACATTCCTCTAAGTTAGCCCTAGAACGTGGATCTCATGGAATTAATGTTCTATGGAGCCCATTTTGATAAACTGATAAATAGTGGGAAATTCTCTGATGATCCCATTGGTCTTTTAAAGCAGCATCACAGATTCCAAGAGAAATATTACAACCACTCCAGCACCACCACCACCTCCCGCTGCGCCCCACACCAGTGTTGTACTTGCTAGGCCATGGTGGGTGGTCCTCCACTCTGGGTACCACCTAGCGTGGAGCAATCCAACTGCATGATCTGGATCGCATCACTTCAGCCACAGAAGCCTCTGTGCTGAAGAGAAGCCACCACAATCCATCAGAAAGAAAGCACTGGCACATGTGGCCTGAATATAGGACCAGAGGCAGCTCCTTTGATTGCTTTGGAAAGTTACTGCCCTTTCATTTCCCTGAGAGCAGGGTACCATCATCCTCTTTTCGCGAGAGAAGAAAGGTGAGCCCGCTTAAGGATTTTCCACTCTATCTATTGTCATTCTGACTCCTGTGGCTCTTCCAGCATCCTTCCTCTTTGGAAAAAGGAATTCTAGACTCTTGGAGAGACTCTGGGGTACGGCAGAGCACAGGGGTTTTTATCTGGTCTGTAGCCCTTCTCAGCTTGACTCTTCCTTTCAGCATCCCTTCCACAGCCCCTGGAGGACAGCTTCTGGGTTGACGTGCTCTCCTCTCAGAGGCAGCCTGGCTCCGTGTTTTAACAGTTTAGATTGTCTGAAAGTTCTAAACCACACTTTGTCTCATGAGAACTTCCTCCTGTGGTTGGCTCCGAAGAAGTCTGATCTTGCTTCCACCAGCATCCAATGTGTTGCTGCCAATCTCACAGGTGACTTGACTTGTCTTAAATCCCTATCTTAAAAGTCCCATGAGCGGCATGTACTTCCATTCTCAAGCCCAAAGTATCTTGTGAACTAACCTTCTACCGTCTCTTCCCATCTTCCTTGCTCTAGAGGAAGTCTTTGTGATGCCAAAGATATTATTTACCTGTTTGATTGGGGATTCTCCACTCTGAGTGTAGACTTCCTGCTCTGGGTTTAGGTCTGCAAATGCCATCTTCAAGTTTAAGGTAGTGTTTCTGCTTTTGACCTCAGCCACATCTGTGCTTGGTTAGAGATCGCAAGTTATATGATAGACTGAGACAAATTATCTTTTGTTCTAAAATGACATGAAACTCCCTAGTGCTGAACTATGCAATGAAACTTCAGGCTGAAAGAAGGCATACAGGCAAACACATTTAAAATGACCTTGGGACTTCTGTTTTATTTGCAGGAAGAAAACAATTCTTATTTTTCCCTTGACTTAGGTAGATGTTTGGCACTTTTTATCAACCACCTAGGAAGTGCTTTAAGATTTTACATGAAAATTTCACCTTCATTATCTTATTTATCCCCATAACAAACATTCAAGCCAGATATTATTGTATCATGTTATTACGCTTTATGGGAGCACCGTGGTTATGGGCTACTGTTAATCTTTTGTTCTATTGTTAGAATCCTGGACTGCGATTCAAAAGTTCTAGGTTCTAACCCCTCCATGACCTTCGGCAAGTCACTCTCTCTCTTCGGACCTCAATCTTTCCAAAATAGAAGAGGTGGGGGGTAAACTAGATGAGTTTCAAGGACCCTAATCATGGTCGGCCTCTTGTGACTGCTTGTCTTTGTTCACAGTGTGACCAGAGAGACAAAAAACACACCTGGATCCAGGAGGGCAAACGTCTCCCCAGTATTTGCCACACTGATGGCAAGTGAGAAATATTATCCCATTAGCTTTACATCTAAAAGGACAACATGCCCATAATCGTTCATTACAACTGGTACAGTGACAATCATTTTTTTTTAATATAGAAATCCTGCTTGGTTCAATTAAAGAAATGTTTGAGAGAAAGTTCAAGTTTTGAAACTGCTAATACCTTCCTGCGTGTGGGACGCAGTGGGGTGGGGAACAGTAAGCCAGACAGTTCATCTTAGGGGTAACCTCTTTGGTTTATGTAAAATATATGACTCAAAGCAAATTCATTCTTGTAGGCTGCCATGCCTGAAGGAGGACAAAGCCGTGCTCAGAAGAGATTGAGCCATTCATACAATTAATCAGATACATCTCTGTGTTGTATGTCACGAAGTCTAGTTTCCAGAGGAAAGATCATTTTCAAACCACATAAATGATGATGCTTTTGGAAAAAAAAGAAAAAAAAAGCAACAAAAAGGAAAACCCACTTCTCAATGTAAAGATTTCACTATGAGCTCACCTATTGTTTGTATTTTACACCCACGGTCTTGATGCCTATTATCTCTGAAATCATTTCAGTTTCCAAAAATCATCTGAAACACTCCTGCACCTGGGGCTTTTGATAAAGAGTCCAGCTTCTACAGAGAGAAAGAGTAATGTGTGTGTGTGTGTGTGTGTGTGTGTGTGTGTGTGTGTGCGCGCGCGCGTGTGTGTGTGTGTGTGTGGTGTGTTTGAGATCGAGAGACAGAAAGATGAGTTTGGGGGAGAGGGAGAAAGTGAGAGCCACTTGTGAGTTGCACAGCCTGGACACCTGGGAAGACCTGAGTATATTTCACCGTAACATACGAAAAAAGTCTGTGAGCGTGGGTCTTCCCTCCACAGATCTCTCTCTTGAGACTGCAAGAAACTTTTCGTTAATTTTACTCTGATGCTAAGAATAAAACTAATGATGAATGTTTTTGAGCACTTACAATGTTCCAGGAACTTTTCTAAGAGTTTTAATACACATGAAATCACATATTACAAGTCTATGAGGTTGATACTATTCTTATCACATTCTATAGATGAAAAAAAAAATGAATCACAGAGGCGTAAGCTCCCCAATCTCTGGCTTATTAACACTGAATTAATATCTTGCCTGACCACCATGAAGACTGGAGATGCCACTTCCTCTGGGAAGAACTTCCAGTGAGATGGACTCTCTCTCCTCTGAACAGCTTCTAGCTTTCTCGTGGCATTGAAGCACTGCCTGAAACTATAGTAATCTGTGCACATGCCAAATCGTCTCTGGAAGACTCTAAGTTCCTTATGATCAGGGTGGAATCAAAATTATCCTTGTTCTCCCACAGCCATAGCAAAGTGCCTGGAACTGCATAGGCACTTAGGAAATATTCGTTGAATAAGTGAATGAAGAGACCCAAGTTTCAGACCTGAGTTCTGACAGTCATGTTAGAAAAATCAATACAGCCAGCTCTCCAGGATCAAAACTGGCTGAATCTTGAGACAACTATCTGTGACTTTTAAAATAAAACATCTCGCTTGTTTTTAGCCTTGCAAGATTTTCCTCTGAATTCATCTTCACCTCTTGGATAGTTATGGTGTGTGCCCTGTCCATCTGACCTGAAAAGTAGGTTTCAAAAGAAATACTGTAATGAGAGAAAGAAAGCTTAAGTGATGTCTAGTTCGGAAGTTCATTGTACACCCCTCCATTGCTGATCCTGAAGTTAACTTTATACAGGTTAAATAGATATAGTTCTTCTTAGCTTTCGTCATCTTTTTCAAAATAGAGCAGAACCCCATTTAAAACACAGGTTAAACCTCATCCCCAAAGCATATCAAGACCATATAGAAAAACTGAGATGTAACAAGATGTCTCTGATAAAAGTGTGATCTTATAAGGAGCTCCTCAAAACAGATAATCCCCCAAAGTCGCCCACTTTAACCCTCTCATTTGGCAAATGGGGATAACGTGGCTCAGAGAGAGGAAATGAGTTGCCAGAGGTGACAAAGCAATTCAATTTACAAAATGAGGATCAGGGAACTCTTAGGTGAGACTCTTTTCCCTTTTACATTATGCTAGCCTTCATGGCTGGGTTACAAGTCAGTGATTCCTGAAATGAAGCTGATTACATTTGAGGTAAAAGTTTGATTTGGGTTTGACAAAGTCCTCAGGCTTAAGCAAGACCAATCATAAGGAACTGGATGACGGGATGGGGGGGCATCTCTAATTTTGATCACGTACTAAACATTTGTACTTACTAAACCATGGCAGGAAAATTAGTTGGCTGGCATCAAAAGAGCGTGAATCAAATTAAGGAAACACTCCCATTTACCACTGCAACAAAAAGAATAAAACACCTAGGAATAAACCTACCTAAGGAGACAAAAGACCTGTATGCAGAAAACTACAAGACACTGATAAAAGAAATTAAAGATGATAAAAACAGATGGGGAGATATACCATGTTCTTGGATTGGAAGAATCAACATTGTGAAAATGACTATACTACCCAAAGCAATCTACAGATACAATGCAATCCCTGTCAAAGTTCCAATGGCATTTTTCACAGAACTAGAACAAAAAATTTCACAATTTGTATGGAAACACAAAAGACCCTGAATAGCCAAAGCAATCTTGAGAAAGAAAAACGAAGCTGGAGGAATTAGGCTCCTGGACATCAGACTATACTACAAAGCTACAGTAATCAAGACAGTATGGTACTGACACAAAAACAGAAATCAATGGAACAGGATAGAAAGCCCAGAGATAAACCCACACACATATGGTCACCTTATTTTTTTTAATTGAAGACAGCCTCTTCAATAAGTGGTGCTGGGAAAACTGGACAGCTACATGTAAAAGAATGAAATTAGAACACTCCCTAACACCATACACAAAAATAAACTCAAAATGGATTAGAGACCTAAATGTAAGGCCAGACACTATCAAACTCTTAGAGGAAAACATAAGCAGAACACTCTATGACATACATCAAAGCAAGATCTTTTTTGACCCACCTCCTAGAGAAATGGAAATAAAAACAAAAATAAACAAATGGGACCTAATGAAACTTAAAGCCTTTTGCACAGCAAAGGAAACCATAAACAAGATGAAAAGACAACCCTCAGAATGGGAGAAAATATTTGCAAATGAAGCAACTGACAAAGGATTAATCTCCAAATTTACAAGCAGCTCACGAAGCTCAATATCAAAAAAACAAACAACCCAGTCCAGAAATGGGCAGAAGACCTAAATAGACATTCCTCCAAAGAAGATATACAGATTGCCAACAAACACGTGAAAGGATGCTCAACATCACTAATCATTAGAGAAATGCAAATCAAAACTGCAATGAGGTATCACCTCACACCAGTCAGAATGGCCATTATAAAAAATCTACAAACAATAAATGCTGGTGAGGGTGTGGAGAAAAGGGAACCCTCTTGCACTGTTGGTGGAAATGTAAACTGATACAGCCACTATGAGAGCAGTATGGAGGTTCCTTAAAAAACTAAAAATAGAACTACCATATGACCCAGCTATCCCACTACTGGGCATATACCCTGAGAAAACCATAATTCAAAAAGAGTCATGTACCACAATGTTCACTGCAGCTCTATTTACAGTAGCCAAGACATGGAAGCAACCTAAGTGTCCATTGACAGATGAATGGATAAAGAAGATGTGGCACATATATACAATGGAATATTACTCAGCCATAGAAAGAAACGAAATTGAGTTATTCGCAGTGAGGTGGATGGACCTAGAATCTGTCATACAGAGTGAAGTAAGTCAGAAAGAGAAAAACAAATATTGTATGCTAACACATATATGTGGAATCTAAAAAAAAAAAAAAAGTTCTGAAGAGCTTAGGGGTAGGACAGGAATAAAGACACAGACATAGAGAATGGACTTGAGCACACAAGGAAGGGGAAGGGAAGCTGAGATGAAGTGAGAGAGTGGCATGGACTTATATATACTACCAAATGTAAAATAGATAGCTAGTAGGAAGCAGCCACATAGCACAGGGAGATCAGCTCAGTGCTTTGTGACCACCTAGAGGGGTGGGATAGGGAGGGTAGGAGGGAAATGCAAGAGGGAGGAGATATGGGGATATATGTATATGTATAACTGATTCACTTTGTTATACAGCAGAAACTAACACACCATTGTAAAGCAATTATGCTCCAATAAAGATGTTAAAAACTTTTTTCAAAAAAGAGCATGAATCACTGTTCTCACCAGCAATAAATCCAATTGCTGGCACAGAAGAGATCGAATGCAAAATGATGGCTGAGGTTGGAAAATGTTGGCCTCCCTTCGTCCACAGTTCTTCTGTCCATGTTCATGCTGGTAGAAAATGTTACTTTGCCCCACAGTGATGGTGAAGGCTTTTAGAGTCGTTATGATCTTGAAATGCTTCTGGTAGCTAAAAAGCCATCACAATTGAGCAGCGCCTGAGCAGATGGCAATGACCAGCAGGTGAAGTTTCAGCCTTGACCCTGACTCTGTACCTGACTTTGGACGTGCCTCTGTGGGCTGCGTTTCCCCCATCTGAAAATTGAAGAGGTGGGGCAGGGGATGTGCAAGGTCCCCTCCACTTCTAGGATTCATTGAGCCCATGAATGTGTCAATTCCTCCTTTCCCTAGTATAGTTCTGTAAGTCCTCAAGGGAGAAGCAGCTCAGAAAAATGTGATTTCAGCTAACAGTCTTGACACCAAGAATTACTTTTACTCCAACTCTTGTAGCCATGGGAAGCATGCACCCATTTTGGAGTCCAAAGAACGGGCTCCATTCCAGTCTCAGCTCTACAACCTAGGTGATCTTAAAACAACTTCAGTTCCCTTTCTCAACCTCTGATTCTTCCTCTGAAAAGTCCAGGTAATAATACCTATTTCACAGAGTTGTCTTGTGGGTCAGATGAGATTTTAGATGTCAAAGTGCTTGTAACCTGAAAAGCATAAGGGGTTGTGTAGGGGAGGATGAGGATGAAGATGTAGATAAGGGGTTATGAACGCTTTTTGATTTTCCATAGAGATACAAATGAGCTGTAGGTTCACGGTCAACAAGTAAGGGCAGGGACGGAGATGTGCTAGCTGAGTGCTCTGCTCACCCTGAGAACTACCCCGGCGGCTCCTGCATAACCCTCTCCTTCCTTTCCACCGTCACCCCCGTCTCCCCGGTCCAACAGAAAGTGTCACCCGTCTTACGTCTTGAGCCTCTCTCACCCCCACCCACCTCACTGCAGACCCAGCTGGAGTGTCAAATCAAAACCCCTGTGCAGATGTCTCACCCTCACTTCTTTAGTCTTCTAGACCATCTAAAAGAAAACAGCAGAGGTGCTCCCTCCGCCTACGCATTTCCCTTTGTTTTGAGGGCTGTGGCAGCCCGGTCCTGTGGCAGTTAGAGCTCCTGGCAAGAAAAGCAACTCCACCTCCAAGTCCTCTCTTGGCGCTTGAGTTCTGGGTGTTCAGCAGGTTACCGGGCATTTTTCCAGTGGTAAGTGAGGCATGATGGTATCCGGTAGGCATGACACATGGGGTGGAAGACAAGGCTTTTCACAGGCAGCCACAAACTGATGAGCTGCAAAGGATATTAGGACCTACGTGGATCAACTCCCCATTGGTTACAGATGCACAAACTGAGCCCTAGAGAAGAGAAGCAGCATGTAGTGTCATTTAGAAATAGAGCCAGGAGGATCTATAAGGACATCAAAGCCAAATTCCTCACTGGACAGATGAGGAAACTGAGGCCCAGCGATGCTAACACACCTGCTCTTGAGTTGAAGAATTAGTACCAAAACCCATAACCTCCGGTTCAAAGTTTAGACCTCATTTCATGAGAACTACACATAAAATACATAGTGAGGAAACTGTGTACATGAAATACAGCTTCTGAGGTGATGTAGATCAAACAGTAGGTTATTATATTCATGTAAATTTGGGGAAATAAGTTTATATCCATATTTTGGAATTCTCATTTTACTCTATAAGAGATTCATCATGTGTTCCTGGGTATAGGATGTGATGAAGAGCATAATTAAATTTGTGTTACTGGTTTAAGATAGATGGGTAGGCAAAGCATAACTACTAAGAATTTCTTTTATTCCAACCCTGAAGCCCAAAGGAGCCATGTAAGTGTCAATGTTCTATCATCAGGAAGCAGCTTATCTGTGATGGGCCAAAGCGAGACCTTACAGGGTGAAAGTTAAGCCTGGAAACAGAGGAGTCTGTATGTGTATTGGATCCGAAGCCTATTACTTACTGAAGTATTTGTGTCACTTTGGGGCCAGATCAGTGGTGTGCTGGTAAATATTTAACAACTGGCTCTAAGTGGGAGGGGTGTGGTAGGAGGAAAGTCCCACTTGCTGTGTTTTCCAATATCCTTGGTATAGATATTCCCACCACAGCTACTTTCAAGTTACTAGTGCAACACTGCTGAGTGTGTAGTTTGGAAGAGATGCACAGCAGTATGTAATGGTTCTAACATGCAGATAAAAGCAATATTAATAACTTCAAGAACATATATGATAGTAAAATTTCATGAAATAGATAAGAAGCGATGAGTTTTGAGTATTTTCTACCATTGTTTTTAATGTGATTTATTTGTATGTTTACATGATTTAATTTTTAACAGTAGCTGTGCTTTCAACCCGTTCATCAAATTCCTGATCAGCTCCTGTAAGCTGGAACAAGTCAGGCCCCAGCATAGCACTGTGCCAGACAGATCTGAGTTTGAATCCTGGCCTATTGTTCTGTCAGCTATGTGAGGTCTGGTGAGGTTTAAATCTCCTTTGAGCTTTAGTGTTTTCAGCTGTGGAAGGTGACACACTAACAGCTTCGTGGGTTTATTAGTGATGTTCAAATGAGATAATGCTTAGCACAGTAGCTATACATAAACACTCCACAAATCACCATTAGTGCATTCCAAGCCAAATTCATTCACTCAATAAACATTTTTTTTTTTTTTTTTTTTTTTTGTGGTACGTGGGCCTCTCACTGCTGTGGCCTTTCCCATTGCGGAGCACAGGCTCCGGACGCACAGGCTCAGCGGCCATGGCTCACGGGCCCAGCCGCTCCGCGGCATGTGGGATCTTCCCGGACCGGGGCACGAACCCGTGTCCCCTGCATCGGCAGGCGGACTCTCAACCACTGCGCCACCAGGGAAGCCCCTCTCAATAAACATTTTGCAGGAATGTATTTTATAGGTGTTACCTGTGGTACATGATCTTCAGTATTACGTGCTTTGGGATTCAGAGTGCCTCAAACATGACTCTTGCCCTGCTCGCGACGAGCTTACAGTCTAACAGAATGGAATATAATGGACCCCAGGAAGCATAGTCTAGAGCAAGCTATGATCAGCTCATAAAAAAACAAAAAGCTTGGGAAGGGAGAGAAGGAAGGATTCTTGGAGGCAGCAGCCTTTGAGCCATAGATTTCAGAATAGACTTGTACATACAGAGATGTCCAGGAAGGGAGATGCCAAGAAGAGAGAGGAAAGGGAGCAAAGGCAAAGATAAAGGAACACGGAGACATAGATAGGAGTATAAGATTTGGTGGAACAAGGCATATAAGAAGGGGCGCTGGAAAGATTGTTGGAAAGACAAGCAACTTCCTGATCATGTTAGCCTTGAACGCGGAGGAATTTGGTTTCTGTTCGCCTAGGTAATGATGAGCCTGGGGAAATGTTTTCCTCTGACACAAATCAGATTTTTGGATTACCAATCATATTATGTGAAATATTTATTGACTGAATAAATTTTTATGGTCACTGTTCTTCTTTCCTTTAACAGGAATCGTTAAGAGTTAACCAGATAGTGAAATGCATTCTTAAACTAAGTAAATTTCCCCTGTGGAGAAAAAGTCCTGTGGTCAGCGATAGAAGGTGGCATTGTAACTCCCAGATGAAAACAAAGTCATTACTGAAAGCCTTTGTTAAATATTAGGAAGGCTCAAACCAGTGGCAGTATTTCATGAGTTTTGAATTGTCTGCTGCATCCCTCTTGCATTATGCTTCACACACAAAAAAAGTCATATGACCTACATCTTTATCTGCTCCCGTCTTCAGCTTCTATATATAGGCTTTGGTTATGAATGTTTTTTCCTATGAAAAGGTCAGACCTTGCACATGTACCATCAATGCAAAGCCCTGCTTATTAAAAAGCAGGCAGGCGAGTTTGTAAAAGCCATTGAAGTATTACTGATGTAGGGAAAAGCTGAAAAAGAAATGGCCTCCCAATTTTCTCAGAGAGAAGGTGGGGAAACCTCTGTCTCGTGATTACAGAAGCATTATTTTCCTTCTGGCTAAAACACCCTGTGGCAGTCTGTGGCACCCGTTTACAGAATCGGGCTGGGACACCCCTCAATCCCCAGCTCCCTCATGCATGCGGGTGCACAGACTCACCTCAGTCAGAGAGACACTGAGCTCTGTTAACCCCTCCTCCACACCTCAAACCCCCGTGGAACATCTGGAGGTGAAGCTGGGGAAGGTAACTCGGCCAGAGAGATGCAAACGCAATTTGGGGTTTCCGCTGAGTACAGCAGCCGCCTTTGGCCAACATTGCAACACCAGAGAGAACCGGGGGAGAGTTGAACTCTTACTTTTAAGGCAAAAGTTCACAGGTTCAAATACCATTCTCATGTCAGCTGCTCCCTGGGGCTAACCTTTGAGTCTGGATGTTCTGATAAGATCGAGCTGCTTTAGGAAAAAGGCCTGCCTTCCATTCGGTTCCTTTCTCAACAAGGTCAAGCTCTTTCTTGGAATGAAATTATTTCATAACCAATGTGAACTAGGTAGGATGCTCGCTTTCTTTCACGGAAAAGAAACTGAAGTTCTAAGAGGTTAAGTGACTTGCCCAAGTTCACTCAACAAGTCAGGCTTCTGCTGATTCAACATGTGGCCTAGGAACCAGTACTGGGATGGGCAGTGTTGTCATTGAAAGCAGTAGATGCCATGTGCCTATCCTCAATTAGTTAATATCTACCTGCTCAGACAAGCCTCACAGGAGACCTTACAACATAAGGATCACCAGGTGACAGCGAGTAAAGTATTAAGTTGAAGGTCAGAAGAACTTCGTTATGGCTTTAGATCAGACGCTGTCAGACACTTATTCGAAACAGACACAGTTCTGACCTCATGGAACTTGGACTGGTGGCTGCCTATGCATACATCACAGATTCTTTATATAATTTCTTTTGCTCACCCCTTCCTCCCCTTCATCTGCCCCCTAGGGTGTGAGCCTCTCAGGACAGGAGGCGTGCCTAGCCCACTTGTAAATCTCACTGCCTGACACCCAGTAGGTATTGGTTGCAGGAATGATCTGTGAGGTTTCCCTCACAGATATAAGATCACAGATAAAAGGGATAGAGGCTTCTTAAGAGGAATTAGAGTCGAGCTTCATTTGGAGCGCTTCACCTATTTCTTGACTGACACAGTGATCCTTGAAGCCCAGCTCTTGGACTTTGGCTGCAGAGGCCCATAAACAGTAGCTCCTTCTTTTCTTCCACCTCTAAGCTCTGTGTCTCACCTACTTGGCTGGACTTCCTCTCCCGAATTGCTAAGTCTGTCTGGGTCCTGAGCCTCCCAGATCCAGCCCCTCTGGTCATCCACAAAGTTCCCTTGCTGACACCTAATGCAGGTTTTAGGCCCATGGGGGCTGCCAACTTGATGATACTGAAATAAAGATATTCTCAGGTTTGAATAAAGCAGTGCCGAGCACTTTATAGTTAAATAAGAAGGAAAAGAAAAGAACAAAAACTCATTTTAGCAGGAGGAGCTGTCCAAGGATAGAGCAGGCTGCTTCCTGGGACGACGATTCCCCATCACCTGAGGAGTCTGGCAGAGGCAAGGTCACCTCCGCAACAATGAAGTGGGAGAGTCAAGCATGGGATGGAGACGCGTCACCCCTGACAGCCTTTCAACCCAATCTTCTGCGACCACATCTTCATTCTTCACCATTTTGAGTATCAATGATGCACTAAATCCCTGAAATTTCATCCCCTCTTTTCCCTGATGAGGGGTCCAACTTGAAAAGTTCACTTTCATCTAACTACGTCTTTACTAGTCCACAGATTATGGTAATAGTGGTGCTCCAAGATGAATGGTTTTCTTCTCTTTTGTTAGTTTAACTCTCTTAAAATTCCACTTTTGAGGCACTGCTCACCTGCTCTGGAAATTTCATCATTTCCTATTAGCTCTAGGCTAAACCCCTATCATTCTAGCCTGGCGCCCTAGATCTTTCACCATAGGGCTCCAGCACTTCACCTTTTCAGCCTCACCTTGAACTATTCTTTATCTACCGCTCTGTTCCCTAGTCTGATAAATGCAGAGCCTCTGAATCACTCTTCATCTTTTCCATCTCCTTACGTTATTCTGATACAGATCATATTTGCGGTATCTATTTCCTTATTTGTTTATGCTCCTATATCTTCATTGTCATGTACCCAGTGCTCAGTCTGGCTCTCAGGCCACATTTATGGGCTGGAATTAACTTGAATTAGAAACATTTTTCCATGCAGGAAGGCAGAAGGGCACATTGGTGAAGAGCACAGATTCCGCAGTCAGTCTCCCTTGCTGTGAGTCCTAGCTTTGTCACTTACTGGTGGAGTGATCCATGTCAAGTTACTTAAACTCCCAGGGACTCTGTTTCCTCATCTGTAGAATGGGAAAAATAACTCCTGCCTCACGTTATGAGGTTTAAATGAGTTGGTTTGTATGAAGTGCTAACTTCAATGCCTTGCACACAGCTATCCACTTAGGTGGTGCCTATTCATTCTTTCAGATGCCCTTTAATTCTCCCTCCTTCATGAATATTAATTCTATTTTCCATGTATAAAGCACTTCAGAGTTTACGAAGACCTCTCATATGTGTTTTCACATTTAATCATCACAGTAATATGGGAGGTAGGTGTCTCCATCCCCGGAGAGTTTTGGCGACACAGGTAAAAGCAGGGGGTGGGGGATTGTGACGGGAACTCAGAGATTCTGGTTCTCAGTCCTGCGTGTATTCAGCTTCAACATTTGGCTCCTGGTCTGGCCCAGAGGGCTGGCTGTGGCACTGTCCAGCTCGTTGCCCGATAAGCCCCACCCCTGCCCTAAGGGAAGGGTCCACCGAGACCCAGAGCCGGTGCCACTGTTCCTGCAGTGTCTGAGCACACAGACTGAATTTCTGGACCAGGCTTTGTCTTATTTCAGCGGCGAGGGGGGCGGATTTACTAGCTTCACGCACTCCCTGGAGGCTCTGCGGTTTCATTTCACCTCCGCTGCAGATTGTTCTCTGACCTTTGCTGCACCTCTGTATGCAAACCTTTCTCACTGCAAGACACCAGGTAACGCAACCACAGAACAGAACACCCAGGTTAGAAGGGAGCTTGGAGATCATTAAGTCCACTTTCCCAAAACCATCTTACAAATGAGAACAGGGAGTTGTAGGAAGGGAAATTACTGGTCCAAAAACCCCACTAGTTTATGTGCTCCTTAAGGCAAGGTCATGCTTAGGCCCTGGAGAAATAAGCACAAGACGCTTGCTTTCAGGAAACACATAGTCTAGTAAACTATGTTGTCCTCATTGTCTCCAATGTCTAACCCAGTACTAGCTAACGTATGCAGTAGGTGCTCCATAAATTCTTCCTGAATAAATGAATAATGAATAAATGAATGTCACTGGCCAGTCCCTGGTTAAACTGACCCCAGACCCGAGGCTCTAGATTTGCAAACTTGGGCTCCCCTCTGCTCATGCTTTCTGCCTTTCCCATTCAGGTTCACGTCATAGGCTTGAGAAACAGCTCAGAAACATGGCCAAAAGGTGCTGCAAACAGTTCTGCCCATGATGTTTATTGATGACTCCCAGGTAGATTCCCAGTCATCTTGTAGAAGAGTTTGCACTCCTTCTTTCTCCCGAAGTGATGGAAGCTAAGCAGAGAAGCAGAGATACGGCAGAAGATCAACATCTACAGACCCAGGACCTGCCCTGTGGGAGGCCGGTGACACCTAAAATGTTCCTGTGTCTTTGCTGCACAAACAGAAACCAGCACATGATGCGTATTGGTTCATGGTGGATATCTTAACGTGTTTCAAATTTTTCCTGATTTCACTCATTTCATAGAATGTCCAAGCTGCAGGGTGCCTTAGAGATAACTGGGCTTAATAATCCCTTTATAGGACAGCTGGAAAAGAGTCAAGAGGGGGTCAAGAGTCAAGAGGGGGAGATTGAGTGGCTCACAGTCACACAGCATGTCAGCAGCTCAGACTAACCTGGAACCCAGGCTTCCTGGATTCCGGTTCAGAGATTCTTTCCATGTCCCATAGTGTTAGACTCGGCATTAAGCCAGCAGACTACCTGCGTGTACGCTTCTCAAGAGTGCAGGTTCTGTATGACTTACCCATCTCTCTTGCACTGCTAGCATTAGTGTTTTGACTTCACAGAAACTCTTTCTTTCTCAGCACTGTGAAGTTCTCAAAGAGTTTTCATGTTCATTATGAGCCCCATTTTACAGATGGGGAAGCCTCAGGTGGTCCAAAGGGCAAAAAGGGCTCATGCTCTCAGAAAAATGGTAGCAGGACACGAACCTCAGTCTTCTGACAACCAGTCCACGCCCTTCCTCTACACAGCATAAGCAATTCAATAACTCTTTGGTGACTAAAAGTGAATGAATGGTGATACGATGGATGAATGAATGAACAGCTGACAAACATAGGAATCAACCAATCACTCCTGGGGTTTCCAAGATTTTTTAAAACAATAACTCCAGACCCTCACTCTGCTTGGACCCATGGCAACTTACTTCAGCTCCCTCACCTTTGGTTTCCCTTCACTTGACACCTCATATGTGTGTTTAAGGGAAGAGGAAGAACTAGCAGCACCTAACCTCCCTGATCTTTAAGGGGCCAATCATTCCACAAAAGCGTGGAGGCAGAAATTTAAACCTCCCCAATGTCGCCATGCAGAGATTACCACTAGTTAATATCTTGGTGAACATCTACTCTTCTTCAGTCTTTTTGTCAAGCGTATATATGATTTGTTTAATGGATTCATGCTGAACAAACTGCCTAGTAATCTGTTTCTGTCATTTAATAATAAATCACAAATATCTGGTTGGGTCATAAGTAGGTCAAGTGGGAGAAGCAGCATAATACTTTGACAACATTTGATCTGTTGAGTAACACACAGATGTTGAGATCCCCCAAAACTGCTTCCCATCGACCGTTTCAAGGGCCCAATGAAGGCATTTCGCTGGGTTCTGCAGAGGCGTTCCTGCCTCTAATATGGCCATGGCTAAAACATGGTTAAGATATGAGTAATTGAAATAGCTTGGAATAACAGCTTTCAGTTTGCACGCACACCCACTATTATATGTCAGTCAGTACGCTCAGGCAGAGAGAGAGACATCGTACATCTTGAATGGTCTTTGTAGCAACCCCGGAGAAGAAGCATGGCTCACGTCATTATTGTAAAGATGAAGAAATTTAGGATCAAAGCGATTACGTGTACCTGCCTGGGATTTTTGTTCTGCTGTTTTGTTTGTTTTTTTTTAAATAATATCTTCAGAAATACAATAAGTCAATAACTATGAGGCAATGTTCAAAGCGGGGGTTTCTTACGTTTGAAGATTAGCAGAGGATTTTATCCATTTGTACTGGAGTGGAGACTTGAACTCATTTTTGATCTTTCATTCCAGACTTTTCTTTACGCCATGCTACACTGCCTTGCTGACTTAGGTTTGGAAGGTTGGACGATTTTCGTTCATTTCATAGAATAGAGCATACACATACGAACGTGCCCCACCTCGACCAGCACGAGTGCTGACGATGCATTCTGTGGCCTCTACGGATGGGCTGGCTGCCTGTCACGTCTGTAAACGAGGTTTCATTTGATTAATGTGGGCCACTGGTCAGGACAACCTCCTCTGCTCAGTGAGGCGAGGGCCACGGGGCACGGCTGGCTGGAGGGCCAGAGAGAGGTTGTGATTCATTTCTGCCCCAGGCACCCACCTGGTTGGCCTGGTGCAAGGCTGTGGGACCAGGGGAAAGTGAGAGGCTGCAGGCGTCCTGCCTGTGAGCCGGGCCTCGGGAGTAATAGCGAGAAGAGGGGTGAGAGTAGCAGCTGCTGAGGTGGATATTTATATAATGACTCTCTGTGCTCGAGGCAGGAAGTGAAACCGAGGTTCTGCTGAGACACTTTCCTTCCCCCCCACGACTGCTGCCCACGGGCGGCTCCAACGGGGTGACATGGGGAGAGCCTCAGAGGCTATGCCCAAGCGTGTGCAGAGACAGATGCACCGGGCTCGTTGCTGGGATGTCAAAGCCAAGGATCTGCTCCCAGATCCCAGAGACCCCCACCTCCCCGGTGTTCTCGGCTTCGGCCCCCTTTTTCTCTCCACCTAGCTCCCCTTTATGATGGGGAGAGGTCTGCTGTTCTCAGCTTTGCAGGAATGCTGTGAGGGTGCATGAGATAACATCTCTAAACCCAGGGCCAACCAGGCCTCGCCGCGGAATTAGCATCAAGCTCTTTATTACATTTCTATGACCGTTTCCAGCACTCTCACCTGTGGTTTCTATGGACGGTTGTTCCCTGACTTTTCTACCTGCCTCAGGCAAACCTTCTGCCTCTCTCCTCTGCTTTCCTTTCCAGCAATCCTTTTCAGATTGTCTTAGGCTTCAGAGCAAATATTCCCAATGGTGCCTACCTTCCGTCTTGCTTAAGCCCTGGTTTAGGAATTCTATTCTTATCTCTCTTAAAAAAAAAACGTATTTTAATATAGATGGTGGACCATCTAGAGAGGCTTTCCTATTCTGCTTCCCACCTTAGTATGGGGGATTATTTGAATCGTGGAGATTTCACAGTTGAAAAGGACCTTAAACATGATCTAGTCCCCTGCTTCTCAACGAGTGAAGGACCAGCAACAGCAGATGCATTGAGGATCTTGTTAGAACTACGGAATCAGAGGCACCTCTCCAGACTTACAGAACCAGAATCTGCAGTTTAGAAAGATCTTTAGAGGATTCATATGCACGTTGCGCTTTGAGAACCACTGCCTTAGCCCAAGATGCTCATCACCTTGGGCTGGAGGAAATAAGGGCTCGAACATGCAGCTGGACCTGCGCGAGGTCACACAGCACGAGAATGTCGTCAGGATGCAACTCAGCGAACTGTCTAGTTTAAGTCCCTTTCCTCTGTACAAGGCCCTAATGAAGATACAGTTCCAATGCCAGCACTATGAAACAAGCCGGGCAATCTCTTTCCCCTTTTAATTTTTTCTCTAATTTTCCTTTATGGGTGTTTTTACAATTTACTTGACTAACAGAAGATCAATACAAATGATTTTCCATCATCTCCTTTGAACTCCTGTCTGGTCTAAGTTGCCATTCTAGTTGCTGAGTTCTACAGAGTCTGATGTGCTTATTTTAAGGGATATCCACCTAGAGTTTATTTGGAGGGGAGCTTCTGAGTAGCTGGCCAGGAAAGAGAAATGTGTTATCAGATGTTTCAGCTACCTCAGCCTTGGCCCTCCATGACCTTGCCAGGAAGAGCTATGAATGACAGCATATCTTAGAATCACAGAATGACAAAACTGGAAAAGACAGTACAGATCATTTCATCCAACACTTTCAAGTCGCAGGTGGGGATGCTGAGCCGTAGAGAGAAATGATTTGCTCAGTTTTTTTTCCAACAAGTTAGTAGCATATTGGAGGCAAGAGTTCAAATCTCTTGCCTCTCAAGTCAGGGCTGCATGCTATGTACTTCTGCCCACCCCCTCCCCAAATAAACAGAATGGACAAACTAAATAAATAAGTCATCTGGGCCAGAAAGCATCTACCCCAGAATTTTGGAGGAAGTCATGGGTAGAATTGCCATGCTAGTTGTCAAGAATGCACGTCCGGTCGTTATAAATGGCCACTGAACCAGATGGAATGTCACGCTGCCAGTGGGTTTCCCACCCATCTGTAGGGCCACCTGGGAAGTATAAGCTACTAAACCTCATTGCCATGTCTGGAATTCATAAGAACAGGAGGGATCATGGAAATATAAAAGCATAACCTGTCAGGGGAAAAAACCAGAAGGACTTTAACAAACCAATGTTCTCTAAATAACTAGGGCTAGGGTCTAAGTAGAGGACTATTGAAACTCAAGGCTTTCAATTTTCATAGATTCAAGATATCTGTGACTGAATTTTTACATCAGAGAGCAGCTTGATTCCAGAATTGTTTGTCATGATACTATGTCATCTTTCACAAGGATCATGGAAATACTATGGTAATATTTTTGTTGCAACCTCCCCACATAGAGACTATTAACAAAGAAATCTCCAGACATCAAAAATCACCCAGAATTGGGTTTTAATTCATACTTTAATAAGAGGACTTGGAAGAAAGAAAATAAAGTAGTGAAATCTCCACTTTTGCAAATGTCATGAGCATTTCTAGTCATCATGGTGCCTCATTTTCAGACTACCTTAATGGTTTCACCATTAATATTTCATCAGATGCTCAATGTGCACCTGTGAGCTGAGCAGACTGAGCTCTATCATCCCCCATTTGAGATGAGGAAGCCAGGCTTCAGGGAGCAGAATGTGTTTCCAAACCTTACATCACTTGAATCCCATTTGGACTCCAAATCCAGTGCACTTTTCATTACACAGCATTGCTTCTGGGGAAAGAAATACCACAGGAAACAACAGCTTCTAATATCTTCACACCTCTTCAGAAGTTACAAGGCATCTAGATAGCTCCGTGACACGGGGAGGAATGCAACTGGCTGTTGAGAACCTGCTGTGTGTGACGAGGGGCTGTATTAGATGCTCTATATAGTTGTCTCATTGAATTATGACCATGACTCTTTGAGGTGGGAGTCATTTTTTCTTTCTGCATATTAGGAAACTGAGCAAGGTTAGGCAACGTGTCCATGGTCACAAAGCCAGAAATTGGTGAAGTTCAGATTTGAAACCTGAGTCTATTTAGGTTCAAAGCCCTTCTAGGTCAAATATTTCTATTATCTCAATGTGACAGTTGAGGAAATGGACTTAGAAATATTAATAAACCAAAACTGTAAAGCTAATAAATCATAGAGAAAGAACTCAAACTGGAGTTCCCTGACTTTAAATCTCAGGGGCATAAAGATCTCAGGAGAATGGGGTGGGGAGGGGAGGATGTAACAACTGAGCTTCAGTTTGGGAAAATAGAAAGCAGTGCTCTTAGGTAACTTACACCCTAATCTCTCTTTATAAAATGATGGACACTAACGTATCACAACTCAGGAAATATATTTAAGTTTATTTCATTTCACTTCTATAAACAAGTACCAGGTACTGTGCAAGCTACTTGCATGGATCTTCTCTTTTTTGAGTCTCTTACCAATTTTTTGGAGTATAGTGTTCCCCATTTCCAAAGGAAAATTAGTGACATGTCGAAGGTCACATAGCTAATAAGTGACAGGGCAGAAATGGAGATCAACTTGACAAATCTGAACTCCAGTAGCTTAAGCTGAGGGACTTGGGTTTCACCAGAAAGAGTATGGAAGCCAACAGAAAGACATTATCCTATGATCAAATGATAGCAGTGTGTGGGCTCAGGAAAAACATGGCAGTTATAGTCATGGACCTTCAGGAAAAATTCAGTGGAGCTGGGGAGGTGGGGAAAGGACGGAGGACTATTCAAATCATCAGTATGATGGAGCTTTCGGTAAAACAGGTAGACTTAACAAAATTAGATTTCCTCAATCAAAAAAGAGAAGGCTGAGAGGAGATACTACAATGCTTGATCGAATGGAACTGTGTACTTAATCAGCAAATCTCAGAAAAACAGAACTATCCCAACCTCCCCTTAGCCCAAAGTTTGCAAGAGTTAGATTCAGTGAAAGTGAAAGGAAGTATACTTTACGTAGTAGGTGGTACCTCAATGAGCGCAGAGGTAGTCACTAGCTAGAAATGGGTTTAAGAAGGGATTATTTAAATACCATAGAGGCTCATAAATTCCACATGGGTTTATTAAAGATGAGTGAGAACTTAAAGTCGACCTGGCCTGACTTACCACCTCATGGGCATCCACTTGTTTACGTCCAATGGCAAAGAGCTCACTTTCTCCCAAGGCAGGTGATTCCAGCTGTTGAGAGCTCTGCACATCAAAAAGTGCTTTCTTAGGTTTAAACAAAACTTATCTCTGTTTACTACATTCATTTTGGCTCCATCTCTGCCTTTGAGATGCCACACAACAAATCTGAAAACTCTTCCTTTTCACGTTCCTTCAGGTGTTTAAATCCAGCTCTTACCCCTATTTGTTAAAGTCAATGTCATGAACAAAAGTCATACTTAGGCAGCAATTGTTTCGGGGGGGGCACTTCAACAATTCTGAAGGAAGAGTATAATGTCACATTTCCAGCTTTGAGAGGGCTAAAGAATAAGTATTAGACTGGAAATCAGGAGACCTAGATTCTAGTGGTGTTCTGTAACTTCTTATATGAAGTCCATGTCACTTATCTGTCACTAATTAGTAAATGGATCTTAGAGGGCAGGGACCTCACATTTCTGGACCGCAGGTTTTCTCTCTCCTTCTCTCTCACTCTCTTTCTCTCTCTCTCTCTCTCTCTCTCTCTCTCTCTCTCTCTCTCTCACACACACACACACACACACACACACACACACACACACACACACACACACATCCCTTGCTCCTTAGCCTTCAGAATCATCTTCCAAATGCCTTTTGGCTATCTTTATTCTCACATCCAGCAGGATGTTTATACTCCAAATGGTCCACACCAAATTCTCTCCCTCCAACCCTCACTCCTTTTTGTTTCCAGCTTTATTGAGATACAACTGACATACAACACTGTGTAAGTTAGAGGTTGATTTCATACACTATATATTACAAAATTATGATCACCATAGCGTAAGCTAACATCTGTATCAAGTCACATAATTACCATTTCTTTTTTGTACTGAGAACACAAGATCTACTCTCTTTGCAGCTTTCAAGTATATAACACAGTATTGTTAACTATAATCACTATGCTGTACATTAGATCCTCAGAACTTAGTCATTTTATGGCTAGAAGGTTGTACTGTTTCACCAACATCTCCCCTTTCCCCTACACCCCAGCCCCTGATAACCACCTTTCTAGTCTCTGTTTCTATGACTCTGGCTTTTTTAGAGTTCACACAGAAGTGAGATCCTATAGTATTTGTCTTTTTCTGTCTGACTTATTTCACTCAGCATAACGCCCTCAGGGTCCATCCATGTTGTTGCAAATGGTAGAAATTCTTTCTTTGTCCTGGCTGAAAAAATACTCCATTACACACACCACATCTTCTTTATCCATTCCTCCATTGATGAATACTTAGGATGCTTCCATGTCTTGGTGGTTGTCAATAATGGACCACAGTTCTCTTAACTATAAGATAAAGAGGTTGAACATGATCATGTTTATTCTCCCTTCTGTCCATGATTCTCTGGCTTCAGCTTAGTCAGCCAGTGGTAGTGGTGAAACCCCAATCCACTTCTGAAACTCTCTTCAATATACCATCAGTGGAAAGGAGTTTTATCAGTCCCTTAAGAAGGACCAACACAACTGGATGGAAATTTCACTGACCATGATTACTGGCCACTAACTCTCTCACCCCCATTCCTTGTGAAAGCAGGTTCATCTAAGGTTAGAGCAGATTTCATCAGACTTTTGTTAGCTAAGCTGCTTATTAATAGCCAGAGAAAAGTTAAGTAGAAAGCAAGCAACAGACAGAAAAAAAGTTAAAAATTTAGTTTCAGACCTTGGAACTGATCTATGAGGCAAGGACTATTCAATGGTCATATTTAAGGCCAGTAACCCAGGGTCCTTACATGAATGGGAGTTACACAAGCAAAGGGGTTTTCTGTCTGTGAAACCCTATGAGAACAGTGAAACATAGGAGGGTCCCCAATCATTTGTGCTACAGAAGGTCACATGAGCCAAGGGACAGTACTCCAAAGATTTAGGTATCCAGAGACTTCTGAGGTTTCCCAGCTGGTTAATGGCACAACTAAAACTAAACTAGCTCTCCCAGCACCCAGTGTTGTGAGAGTTCTAATTTTACAATTTATTAAGCAACTACTACACGCCCAGAATACTGCTAAGCTCTTTAAAACAGCTTATCATATCTCATCTCCATTATAAACTCAGGGAGCCAGAATTTCAGCTATCTTGTTCATGATTTTATCTCAGTCTCGTGAACATCACCTGGCACATAAGAGGGGCTCAATAAATATCTGTTAAATAAATTTAAATGAACATTAATAATATAAATTATTAATATTAATGAATTATTAATATCCCCATTTTCAGATGAGGAAATTGAGGCTCAGAGAGAGAAACTGATGAAAATAAAAAAGGTTAGGAAACATCAGAGCTAGCATTTGAACCCAGGTTTTCTGATGTCAAGGTGAATGCTTTTCTCAGTAGAGCATAACTGCCTCTCAGCTTAGTTACCTTAAAAACCTACTATAAAATTGGGGTTAATCTCTTCGAAACATAAAGTAAAATTTGTGGAACAAGCATGAATGTCTTAATGCTCATCTTTCTGCCACTCAAAACCTTCAGATATAATTGGTGACTGTAAGTTCTTTACCCATGAAAGCAACATTGACGAGATTCAAAAGGATTCTAATAAACACAAACAAACAAACAAAAACACCTTGCAAATTTCATGGAAATTGTGAAAATGTTTCTTACAGAAGCCATATTGCCCCCTAATTTCCTATAGCCCTGGGAGCCTCGTTGCTTGGAAGGTGAGTGGGATAAAGACAGAAGCTGACAGACAGAGAACAGCTGGCCAGGTGGGAATGCCAGTGTGTCTTATGGGGTACCCAGGGGCTATTCACCCCGGTTATTTTCCTTTTCTGTCCCTCTCCTCCGCGTCAGTCTTGCAAGGGGACAGGATGAAGCACTAGCGCCCAGGAGATGTGGGTTCTCACCAAGGTCCTGACAGTCACTGACTGTGGGACAGACCATGGACAAGCCCATTGCGCCTCTTAAGTTTCCCCAATAAAGGAGTTAGCCAAAATGGCCCCAGGGCCCCTTTCCTCTCTGACAGTCTCCCATTACATTATCCCCTCTTTCCTGGCCCCCAGCTCCAAACAGGGTGTGCGCTGATAGCCCGGAGTAGCTCTGGGGACTCCCCACCACTGCCGCTGCCGGAGCATCTCTCCATGCAGCTGCACAGCCACAGCTGGCTCGTCCTGCACTGCTGACCGCTCCGATTTCCCTATGCAGATGAGGCTGTGAATAAGCAAGGGCTGCCCAAAGGGAAAAGACACATTCTTCTCAGCCTTTCACTTTTCCTAAGCCAATAGTGGCCAAGGTGAGGCTTCCTTTCCAACACCCTCCTCCCTGTGGAACTCAACCCTGCCTTCCACCTGCACAGGTAGGACTAGGTTTGAAGAAGGAGGAATTACTTTCCATTTTTCAGTAGAGTTTTCCATTTCATAGTTTCGTTGAGCCTTCCTGCATACCACACACACACACATACACACAGAGAGACACACACAGAGCAGTGTGGGCTTTTTTAGTCATTCTAAGATATAAACACTGGTCAGTCAATACCCATTGTCCTTAGAAAAGACAGGCCACTGTTGCTGCCTATCTGGGCATGACAGTCTCTTGTGCCCTGACCCCCTCATGTTTGCCCTCCTTGGATAACCTCATGACTTTAACTCATACCACGATTACCTTCTCACAGACAATTTCTGGAGACTGGTGGAAAGCCAGCCCATTCTCAAAGCCTCTGCTTCCCAAGCACGTTGTCTATAACGTCTTCCCTCATCTTTATCCTCATCTCCCCCTTCCCTTACTTAGAGTAACTTGCTGCCTCTTCCGCAGTGCCACGGCACATGTTTGATACCTTCTTACAAACACACACATACACTTACACATTTGACCATATGTCTTGTCATGATTACTAGGAACCATGTCATCTTTTTCCTAGTAGACTGTGAACTCTTTGAGAACAAGAGTTGTGTCTTAAAAAGAGTCATGTACCAAAATGTTCATCGCAGCTCTATTTACAATAGCCTGGAGATGGAAACAACCTAAATGCCCATCAACAGATGAATGGATAAAGAAGATGTGGCACATATATACAATGGAATATTACTCAGCCATAAAAAGAAACGAAATTGAGTTATTTGTAATGAGGTGGATAGACCTAGAGTCTGTCATACAGAGTGAAGTAAGTCAGAAAGAGAAAGACAAATACCGTATGCTAACACATATATATGGAATTTAAGAAGAAAAAAATGTCATGAAGAACCTAGGGGTAAGATAGGAATAAAGACACAGACCTACTAGAGAATGGACTTGAGGATATGGGGAGGGGGAAGGGTAAGCTGTGACAAAGCGAGAGAGAGGCATGGACGTATATACACTACCAAACGTAAGGTAGATAGCTAGGGGGAAGCAGCCGCATAGCACAGGGAGATCAGCTCGGTGCTTTGTGACCACCTGGAGGGGTGGGATAGGTAGTGTGGGAGGGAGATCTAAGAGAGAGGAGATATGGGGACATATGTATATGTATAACTGATTCGCTTGTTATAAAGCAGAAAATAACACACCATTGTAAAGCAATTATACTCCAATAAAGATGTAAAAAATTTTTTTAAAAAAAGAGTTGTATCTTGCTCACGTTGCTACTCTTCACTGACTCAAGGTAAATACTAAATGTGGATGAATTCAATAACTTTTGATGCCCCTTTAATGTTCTGGGCACTCTTCCTTCCTACGGCTTCTACCAGGGGGAGGACCTATGGGGCCATTCAAGGGTTAAATGGAAGACTTATGATTCCTCTGGTCCCACCCTAAGGCGCTTCTTCCAGCTTCTGTTGACTTCTCCTGTTACCAGGCATAAAACACTGTCGTCTCCCTCGTACCTATCTTCTCGGTCCCCTGGGTTGCACTCTCGTGCCAAGCTCTTTTCTTTCTGATCCGCCTTTCTCTGAATGTATCTATTTGCATTTCCCTCCACACGTGCCTCAAAATGACTTTCTCAGTTTAATTTTGGGTTTATGGTTAACTTGATTTGTAGCTTAGATGGTAGAGCTCTTCTGCTTCCTGTCCAAAGAAGCACTGGTTCACTTATGTCTTTATTAATTCATCCAATAACTAAATAGCAGCTGAGACATGGGGGATACAAACTTGAAAGTAATCTTACTAACTGCAAGGTGATCCCAGTCTAGCAGGAGAGACAGGACACTCACGGAAATCATTATGATACCAGGTAGATGGCAATAAACGCTCTAAAAGAAGAGATGGAACCAGCAGGTATTATACACACTCAAGCCACGTGGGATCACTCCCCCAGGAGAGGAGAAGGGCAGGACCAGGAAAAGTATCATGGGGAGAAGGTGGCATTGAAGTGAGTGAAGTAGGATTTGCACTCACAGGCAGAGCCGAGCAGCAGGAAGAAAACACCAGCCACGTCCAGAGATGGAAAAGTACAGGGCCAGGAAGAGTTCGCAGTTCAGTGGGGCTGCGTGCTCAGCTGGAGCTCTGAGGATGATAGCTCAACAGGTAGGTTGGGGTGCATGTGGGCGTGGGATGGAGCAGGAGACTGGAGCGGGGAGACCAGTCAAGAGGCGCTTGCAACCTCCTGGATGAGAAGTGAGAGGGTGGCGGCAGTGAAAATGGAAGGAAGGGATGGGTGCGAGAAATGTTTCCACAGAGCTGCCTACATGCCTCCAAATCCCCTTGACTAATCTCCGCAGTAACTCATACACCCATTCACTGCAGGTGTCATACTACCTACCCACCCCCTCTTTGGAAGCTTATCTTTCCATCTCCCAGGTCTGTGACTTTCTGCCCAATTACTTGTCTTCAACCCATCAGAGCAGGTCAACCGCACAGCTCAGAAGTCTCACTGTCACACTTGGCCTAGGTCATTCCCCTGCCCTGTCTCCGTCCTCAGCACCCTCTACCTGCAGATGCAGAGAACAATAGCCCCCCCATCTCTGTGCCCTCACAAGGAGGTTTGGTCAGGAGGTGAAACCTGGATGAGGACTTCAGCACAGGAGGAAGCAGCAGAGGGGGGGAAATGGAGCCTCATGGATCTTCGTCTTGTGTACACACCTGGGACGCAGCTTCACCATATCCCTCTCTTACTGGGAGGCCAAGCAAGGACCAAGATGGCAGAGCCCGGGCAGGGGAGGGAGATTGGGAGGAACCAAAAGAGGCTCATTTGGGCCCAAGGAACCAACCCAGCAGTATAACCACCACCAGTCCTGGGAGTCCTTGGCAGAGAAAATCAGAACTGGGAATGCAAAGGCGCTGCTTGGCCTCTGCTGAGCAATGTGCCCTGGGGCCCCTTTCTTCCTCTGAGCCTCAGTTTTGTTGTCTATAAAATAGGGATTATGACATCCACCTTATCTGCCCCCCATTGAGCTGTTTGTAAAGCTAGAGTGAGTATGGAGCCATTCTGAATACATAAAGCACTGTTTCACGGGCTTATTCTCCTTCAACTCAGACCCCACTCATCAGGATAGGTAGACAGGTGAGAAGAAAGAAACAGAGAAGCCTAGAGAGCAGAGGATGTGGAGGTTCCTGTTTTCCATGTAGCTCTAAGGTGATTGGCCCTGTGAAGCATCTAGTCCAGTCTCCTCATTTGACAGATGAGAAACTGAGGCCCAAAAAGGAGGAATGAACGGTCAATGGTCACCAAGTGAGTCAGAGGACAGAGGACAAACTCAGGTCCCGAGGATCCCAGGCCAGTCCTTCTTCAACCCCACTTCACTGGTTCTACAAACCGAAGCCAGAATGGAGACCACTGGCCCAGAGGCTGGGCCTGCGTAATTCCTGAATCACTGGTGGATAGTTCCGTGATGGGAACGAAGAACGTAGTGTGGGCTGGATCAGACTCCATTTTTTAAATCATTGTGTTTAGAATCCTGGAAAACCAGTTCTGAAGATGCAGAGCATTTGTGACCTGAAATGAATATCTCGATTCCAAATTCAGGATTACCTGTCACCTTTCTCTCCTCTTCCTCAGGCATAATTGAGATTCAGGATAGGAGAAGAAAGGAAGAGTCCTCCTAGGAGCTAGTGGTAGAGAAGTGCTAAGAGTATAGGAGGTGCCTATTCTCTAATAAACATCTTACATGTACATCACTTTATTTCACCTTCCTAACAATACTAGGTGGTAAATAATCTCAGAATGTCCATTTTCAGGTGAAAACCAGCCAACCAACCCTGGGACTCAGATAACTCAAGTGTCTTGAATCACAAGCTAGTGTCAGGTTTGTACCTAAGACGTCTCTAAGCCACAGGGATTTTTTTTTTTTTTTCTTTTGGCTGTGTTGGGTCTTCATTGCTGCGCGCGGGCTTTCTCTAGTTGCGGCGAGCGGTAGCTACTCTTCGTTGCAGTGCGTGGGCTTCTCATTGCAGTGGCTTCTCTTGTTGCGGAGCATGGGCTCTAGGCACACGGGCTTCAGTAGCTGTGGTACATGGTCTTAGTTGCTCTGCGGCCTGTGGGATCTTCCCGGACCAGGGCTCGAACCCGTGTCCCCTGCATTGGCAGGCGGATTCTCAACCACTGCGCCACTAGGGGAACCCCAGAGAGATGTTTTTCATTAGGAATCTGCAGCTTCTGCTCCAAATCTTTTTCACATGAGCTCCTGCAAAGCGTCAGAGCTGTTGAATGGCATGCTCGTTTCACCCATGAGAGTCTATAAAATACTCTGTCTCTGCTTCATCCACTAGCTTGTATATTTTTGTCTTCTGGTTCATTCATCATTACACTAGTGTTTTCTGAGGATGGCACTGAGTTGGGACCAAGGGGCCTGCAACACACCTGACTCCATGATTTTGAAAGCTGGCAAGGGTGGCGATGGGGGAGGCACTTTGTCAGATGGCTCCAGTCAAGGGAGGACAGTCGTGCCACCGGAGAGAGGCACAGGTGTATGTCTGGGGTGTCAAGGTGTGAGAGGAGAGAAAGGAACACGTCTGCACAGCTCGAGGGCTCATGTGCTCAGGGAAGGCTAGCAGGGGTGGGTGGTCTGGACCGAGGGTAAACGCAGGATGAGGAAGGGCTAGAGTTCAGGCCAGGAGGTCTGCGGCTGGAGTGTGAAGGACTCTGAGGCTGTGCTGAGGTGCTAGTTTCTTCCCTGAGTCAGCTCAGATGTAGGTGGGGCCCTTGGGTGGCTTTGCAGAGCCTCAGTTTCCCCTGCTGTGAACTGAAAGCCATGAATGTTGCCGGTAAGGGACCTGTGTGAGCTGGGGGTGGAGGCAGGGGGGGAGCGACGGCAGAACACGCTGAGCAGCTCCAGGGGAGGATGTGAAGGGAATGCAAATCACAGATATTTATAACTGCAGCAAACTGAGACTGTGAGCCGCCAAGCACTCCCTCTGGAAATCCTGAAAACCTGCTGCCGTGGGGCTGGGCCCAGATCCCAGCTGGTGGCAGACTTCTCTCTTCTCAGCTCCTGCCAGGCTGTTCCTCGTACAACAAACACTCAGCTGCCCGAGTAATTCCACCTACGGAGGAGGCAGCTCCACACCCTTCTGCCCTCCCCTTCCAGAGAAAAGAGCTGAGTCCTAAACTCCCAGCTCAGGGCAAGTTCCTTTTTTGTCCTCAGTGCCTCACCAGGCAGCCCTGTCAAGGCTGGAGCCGAGAAGCAGCTTGGGAAATAATCCGATTCCCACAAGTCGCCTAACATAGCCCCGCACTGATGGAGCAGACACCATGCCAGGCTTGCACCAGGCACTGAGGATCCAATGGAAAGGCTGGGGCTGGGGCGTGGGGACTGAGGGAGAGACAGGGAGCAGAGTCCTAACATCAGCAGAAGTTCCTATCAAAGAAAGGGAAAGATCACATTGTTTCAACCTTTTCTTCTTTTTTTAAATACAAGTGAAACTTCTTTTTCAAATGTTATCTTTTTGTCTGTTTGGTTGGTTGGTTGGGTTTTTTTGCGGTACACGGGCCTCTCACCGCTGTGGCCTCTCCCGTTGTGGAGCACAGGCTCCGGACGCGCAGGCTCAGCGGCCATGGCTCACGGGCCCAGCCGCTCCGCGGCACGTGGGATCTTCCCGGACCGGGGCACGAACCCGTGTTCCCTGCATCGGCAGGCGGACTCTCCACCACTGTGCCACCAGGGAAGCCCTCAAATGTTATCTTTTATGGGACCCCACATAGACAACCTCTCTGTGTGACCCCCTCAGCTTCTTCAGAAGGATTCTAGAATAGTGCTTCTCGAACCTTAACGTGCCTATGAATCCATAGTGGATCTGGTTAAAAGTCAAATTCTGATCTAGAGGTCTGTGGTGGGACCTGAAATTCTGCATTTCTTTTTTTTCTTTTTCTAATTCTGCATTTCTAACAAGCTCCTGGTGATCCAGGGACCACACTTTACATAGCAACAGTCTAGAGCTCTAAGGATTGTTGTTCCCAAACCACTGATCTTTAGGATGGAGAGGCGATGAACCGCACCACTCCCCATCCCCGGAGAAATCAAACCAAGGCTCCTGGATCAACGTCTCCTTCTCTGGATGGAAGTCAGCCAGGGTCCTAGGATCACCTCCTTACCTCCCTCTGGCTGGAGGTGTTTGTCTTCGCCACAAGGCAGGCTGGGAAAACCTCTAAGAGGCTTGGCCATGAGGAAGAGCTTTTAAGATGTAGCCTTCTCTCTAACAGGAAAGTACAAAAGGTTCAGGTTAATCCTATTCACAGACAGACAGAGCGACAGACAGAGAGACAGGGAGAAAGATCAAGCCAGTGTTCCCACAGGCTCTTGACAAGGACAGCCTGTGACAGCCACCTTCTCCCTGCCCCCTCCTAACCCCAGCCGATGAATGATGGAGGTCATTTCCCTCACTGTCTCTGTCCCTTGGGTTCATCCTCTTCAGGACTGAGATGCTCCCGCTGAGGTCACGGGTATTTTTAGCTCTGCTCATGTGGGTCCAGACTTGGCCAACCCTCCCTGGCCATCAATCTTGGATTCCGCAAATGCCAGATCTCCTAATCCAGGAGGCATATGGGCAACAGTGAAATCTGAGTGAATTGGAAAATGCAGCACATGGCCTTTTGAGGATTTTGTCTACATGTCGTGTCTGATAAAAACAACAACAATAACACCTAATGCTCAGAAAAGGCTTCAGCATTCACAGAGTACTTCCACCGGCATCACCTCCTTTGATCTGCCCAAGAGGCTTACGGGGAAAATAACACAAAAATGATTCTTCCTTGTTTTTATTGGAAGGGCCAGGGGACTGGCAAGATGACAGAGCTAGTTAGTGGCAAGCTTGGGTCTTCAGCTCCCAGGTCCAAGCTCAGTGCCCTTTACCATACCCCGTGGCCCCCTCAACATTTTGCTTTTCTCTTTAGCTTGGTTTTGTTTTTCTGTTAAACGCTGCAAGAAGCAATATCGGCAGACCTTCATGCTAAAAGCCTGGGATCATCGTGCCTTTAAGAAATGGAAGACTAGAGACATGAAGGAAAGAGGCAGCGTATATCAGTCATGGTGCAAGGAGGAAGCAGAGGACACACTCAAAAGAGGGTGACCAAAGAGAGATTAATTAAAGGATAATTTATGAAGGTGTAGACAAGGTTAAGGAAAGCCAGGAGATGATGGTGCACCCTGAGGCTAACGATAACTGAGAGCCGTTACCAGTCCTTGGGCTGAAAGGGCAAAGGGAGAGGCAGTTGCCAGAACCTCGTGGGCTAGGCAGTTCTGGAGAGCTAGGAGCGGGCTGTCCAGATGGCTCTGTGGCCTTTGACAGATGCACGCAGCCATTGCCAGCCTACAGCCCGCAGAGAAGGGGCTGGGAGAGAACCATCCTCCCTTCTCCCACCCTCTGCTCACCTAATCAGTGCTGAGCTGAATCCAACCAGAAGCCAGAGGGCAGAGGAAACGACTGATCTCCTGGAGAGGCCGAATGAGAAGGAAGGAGCATGGATGTGGAGGGTGAGAGAGAGAACACCCAGCACACAGCTGCTCGCAGCCGCCAAAGGCAAGAAATTGGTGGAGGGGGCACAGCACAGAGTCTGAGGGGCTGGGATTTGAGGAGGAAGCAGTAGCCCATGCTCTCAGAGTAAAGTCACCCTAGAGCCCTGCTGCAGCTCTCTGGGAGCCAATCTGGCCCTAGGTCTCAGGGGAGCACAAGAAAAACCAGACCAAGAGCTCCCAAGAGTTGCTACTAACCCCGCAGGCAGGGTTGGCCATCCTGAGGGCTGGGTTTAAATCCCAGTGCCTTCGTCTTGCTTTGTGTAGCTCCAGACAATTCATTTACTCTCTCTGAGTCTCCGTGTCCTTGTCTGTGAAATGAGTGTAATAATAATAACCTCTGTGCTGCCTGTCTCAGCATGGGCCAGCACTTTACACATTGGGGAGCCACGTAAGTAAGAAGGCCACATAAGGAAGCCGTGTAAGAATGCAGTTTAAACAGCCAAACCACCTAAACCTCACTTGCTCTCCGTAAAACAAGCCCCTACTACTAGATTTGAGGAAGGTTCAATCCAAGGGAGCCCTAGAATCATCTCATCAACCTTCTCTCATACGAAGACACTGAGAAAGAAATCCCACAGTTAGTGGCAGAGCTGGAGCCACACAGGTCTCCTCTCACAGGCCCACGGTGCCCCTCCAACCTGCCCTTGCACATGGCAGTCAAATGAGATAAAGGACGACAAAGCGTTTTGCCCATTGTACTGGTAGTTGTTATCCCTGCGATTAATAACCATCTGCCCCCCCACAAACCTCTCCGGGGCTGAAACGTCCCATCAGTAACTATGTCTTCAAGGGCCTGGTGAAATGTGAATATTTCACCAGGGCAAAGCACGTGAATACCCAAGCGCACATCAGCAGGTGTGTTCACGGCAGTAGCTAAGGATAAATGTCGCTCAGCAGAGGACAGGGTCCTGAAGACACAGAACACAAGACAGGTAAGTTGTGACGGGCAGTAGGTGGCTGGGAAGAGCAGGGCTTGATATGCTACCTGTGCAGGAAGAAAAGCTGGGGCGGGGTCAAAGAGGCTGAGGGCTTAGTCCCAACCCCAACTGGCTAGAGAAGGAATTAGATAGAGGAGGCAAGCCCAGCCCAGAGAGGCTGAACGGCTTGCCAAGGCCTCCCTGAGGGCTGACAGACCTGGGCTTCACTCTCAAGGGCCTTCGTTAGCAGCCAGGCCCTACGGGGCAGGCATTTCCATACATGAACTCCTCAGGGGAGAGTTTGTTCATTACAAGGGGATCACATGTTACATCGCAGCTCTTCATCTGAAAGCCCACATCTTAACTCTTGGTGAGCATCTTCAGGTTTCAGACTGTCTGGACCAGCTCACACTCCGCTGAGCTAGTTCCATTCTGCTTCTCTCATACTTCCCATCACTTCAACTGTTGCTCAGCTCCGCCAGGCTCCGTGATTCTTCCTTACATTCATTCAACAGATATTCACTGATACTATGGATCAAGCATGGTGCTTCTCACTAGGACTTCAGGGATGGAGCCCTGCCCTCACAGAGCTGACCGTCCAGGCGAGGTTGATGGAAGCTGCCGAACTCCACGGGCAGAAAGGCATGAGCAAAGACAGGCTCCTGGAAGGGCCATCTTCATCACAAGTATCCTAAATAGGTTTGTTTGTAGCCCCTCCAGAGACCCACCCCTCTCTATAAAGGCAAGGGCAGTAGAGCGTCATGTCTGAGAATGTGGGAGGTGTAGCCAGACATACTAGGAACAATTCCCAGTCCACTGCTTAGTGTATGACCCTGGGTAAGTTCCCTCACCTCTTGGAGCCTCCTTTTCCTCCTCTGGGTTATAGCAGTAAACACAGTGCATCCCTCACGGCACCGCTGTAAGAATTAGAAAGGGTAATGCACGCCAAGCTCTGAGAATCGTTCTCAGCGTGCCAACGACTCAAGAAATTGTCACTGCTATCATAGGTAAACTGAGGCCAAGGTGGGACTTGACTTGTCTAACACCTCTTACCTAGCTAGGGGAAGATCCAGGGTTGGAACTTAGATGTCCAAACACCAGGCCCGTGTTCTTTCCACTCTACCTACTACCTTCCCACCGGGGAATCCACAATGTGAATTTAGCTATTTCCCATTTGAATGTTTAAACAAACTGGGAAACTTGAGATTGTATTACCATACAGAGCCTTTCTCATTTGGTCCACTAGAAAGGTCATATTTCTTCCACTCAAGTAACCCCACTGCCAACAACCCAATCACCTGCCTCGCTGTCCTTGCTAAGGAAACCGAAGCCTCTGGTCTACCTCCACAGCCAGCGCTCAGGGCTAAGTGTTTCCTCCCAGCCTTATCTCACTGAATCACCGTACCCCTGCAGCCCAAATCTTTAGTTACTTCCGCATCTCACTTCTTTGCTTAGATTGAGTGCTGTTTTCACAATCCCATTGGCTAGAGCTTTGCAAAGAGGTGCAGAATCTGCGAGTCCCTGATGTGAAGATCTGGGGCCCTGCAATGGGCCAGCAGATCCACTGAGTCACAGCCAGGCTGGTGGCCAGCCAACGCCAGAGCTCAGTGAAATGCACACACACGGGGTATTTGTGTCACACCAAAACGTATTTAACAGCCCACTGAAAACTCACAGCCTGAGACCTAACCACTTACTGATTCCACCGAATCACAGTGTTAGAGCTCGGTGCAACTTTAGAAATGATTTGCTCTGATCTCCCTTTTTTGTAAGAGTGCTAGGGACTTAAAGAGGAAATTAGAATAAAGACTAACAGAGCTCAGGGGTTCAGAGTTTGGACCCTGTAGCTGAACTGCCCGGGCTCAATCCTGATTCTACCAATTACTGTGAGGACTTGACCAAGTTCGTTCATGTCTCTGTGCCTCAGTTTCCTCATCATCAAGAGAGGGTAAAGGTAGACACGTCACAGGATGTTATGTGAATTGAATACGTTAATAACTTACAAAATGCTTAGAATAGTGCCTGGCACATAAGCATCACGTGCTTATAAAGCAAACTGGGAAGACAGGCGACTGTATGAGTGGCAGCGAGTCACATACCCACTCTGGACACTCACAGATTGGATTAGCTTGCCTCTAGGGGCCCCTTTCTCTTGCTGTCATGTTGACTGCATTTCTTGTTGGGACAGTGAGGCCTGGAATCCCACCCTGGGCTGCTCTGAGATGTCAAAGCAGCTCTTTGGTAGGAAGAGCATGGCCACGGGTGGCTACACTCACCTGGCCGAGGCAAGAAACTCTGCAGCTTTCGTTCTTGCCTTCTTGGCCACCGTCGCCGCAGCAGGCTCCTCGGGAGCATGGAGATGGAGTTTGCGCACTGGCTTCCATCAGATTTCGCTGTTCGCGGTCACGGACACTCTCCCTCCTCCACCTGCCCCACCTCTGTCGCTCTCTGACCCACCTCTTCTTTGATCTCTTTTTTTTTTTTTTTTTTTTTAAAGAAGACGTTGAGGGTAGGAGTTTATTAAATTAATTAATTTAGTTTTGCTGTGTTGGGTCTTCATTTCTGTGCGAGGGCTTTCTCTAGTTGTGGCAAGCGGGGGCCACTCTTCATCGTGGTGCGCGGGCCTCTCACTGTCGCAGCCTCTCTCGTTGCGGAGCACAGGCTCCACACGCGCAGGCTCAGTAGTTGTGGCTCATGGGCCTAGTTGCTCCGCGGCATGTGGGATCCTCCCAGACCAGGGCTCGAACCCGTGTCCCCTGCACGAGCAGGCAGATTCTCAACCACTGCGTCCCCAGGGAAGCCCTCCTCCTTGATCTCTTGAAGGTGGCTGAGGACTCACAGCACCCTCTCTTTGGTTCCGCCCAGGTATTCTCCTTTGGACCCTGATTCCATTAAAAGAGCTCTGTGATTCATCTGGTTCTGCTGCTTTGGGGTTTTGAGAGTGGGGAGAAGAGAGTGATGGAAAAGGTAGAAATCGGACATGTACAGAGGGTTCTAAGTCAGAGGATGCACCGCTCACTGAGGATGAGGAAAGAGTGCCAGCCACCCCACTGGGGCCTGACGTAAGACTGGAGGGACAGGAAAGCTCCCCAGGCTCCTGTAGATCCTCACCAGAGGGAGGCCGCCCTCCTCCACTCCTCTGCGTGCTGTGCCACTGATGCTGAGAGCAGGGGGATGGGTGGAGAGGGGATCAGACTCAGGTCGTTCCTCTCCTCCCACCTCATCACTCTATCCTTACACCCAGGTCTCTCAGCTCATTCCCTTCATCTTCAGTCCTCCTGCGGTCCCTCTGCTCTCCCTGCTAAATTACCACCCCAAGTGCCAGCTTCTCATTAAGCCAAGTGCTGCTCAAACACCCCCAGTCTCCCTGCAGCTGCCGGAACAAAGTCAAACTCCTCACTAGCCCTCAAGTCCCACTGATCTTAACACCCGCAGCTCCCCATCAAATTATGCTGTCCTTTCCCGCTCCAAGCTGTCATTCTTTATTCTCCACTAGGAATACCTCACACTGTACCTCCGTGGAAAGCATGGGCTCTGATCATTTACCCACAGGACGGCCTTGGGAAGCTTACTTAACCTCTCCGAGCCTCACGGTAAGCGGCAAGGGCTTTCATAAAGAGGAACTCAGACAAGGCACAGGGCTTAGCTTAGCACAGCACCTAGAACACAGTAAGAGTTGAACAAAAGTTAGCTATAATCATAGCCGTATTCGTAATGACGTTGATGATTCGTCTGTCTTAAGTCATTTGTTCCACACAGCCTTTTATCATCTCCAACCGAGTACCAGTTCTCCTTCTTTTGAAGCGTCCCTGTACGATGGCTGTCCCCATGTTCTACATGGTTTTATAGTGATTTTCCAGTTATCCTGTCTCCCGCCTTGGAAGCAGAAACTGACCTACCTCTGAATCCTTTGTCTCATCTAAAGATGGATTCTAGCATTTCATAGGTGCTCAGTAAAGGTTTCTTTTATTCGACTGTTCCCCTGGACCCTGGGCAGAAGGCCGGAGAAAGTTGTTGGTGATCCTGAGCTGCTCGGGAGTAATGGGTCCCTCTCTAGAAATGAGACAGAGCTGCTCAATACTCGACTCTGCCTGAATGGATACGGCACAGCCTGGGCAGCCAAAGGGACCAACAGGTCAGCTCAGTGAACTTTACCCTCATGCCCCAACGTTATACTTCCCAAAGCCTGGGCCAGTCCTGTTCCTGGTGACCAGAAAGAATAGGGGAAGTGAGTACGAGAGAGAAAATGCTGCATTTATGACTGAGACTCTGCTTGGGAAACGGGACAAGGGGCAGGGAAGAAGTCCTATTTCCTAAGACTTGGGGAGAGAGAATGGGAGTGGGAGGGAAATGATCTGTGTCTTATGCTCTTCCAAGCTCAAAGGGAGATGCTGCCCTTGTACATGGAATCTGTTAGGAAAATTCTCCTCCCAGCTACATGGAGCTCCACAGCTCACTGCAGGTGAACTAGGAGGGATCCCAGCTTTCTGATTCATCTGAATTGCCAGACTTGGTTGGCAACCACACAGTTGCCTCTGCCCCAAGCTGACCTCATTTGAAATTCCCCGTGTTGCCGTCGTGGCCAGAGCTAAAGCCTGGTCACAGAGCTCAGTGGCTCTGGGCCGTAGGTCAGTTCACTCACAGTAGCTGCTGTCCCCTCTGAATCCCAATCTGAAGAGACAGGCTGGCCTGTCCCCCACCTCCCAGGAGTCTAGATTTGAAAGACGCCCCAGGGATCATGCAGCCTAGTCTAACTCTGGCCCCAAGAGGAAGGGTCACACCACCGGGCAGTGGTGGAGTCAAGGCTGGAATGCAGAGCTCTGGGCCCGAGTCCAGTGCACTTTCCACTCACCCAAGAAGCCCCCACTGGCTGTTCAATCCAAGGACATAACCCACGGAGAAAGGAGGAGATTGTGAAATGCTTCCACTAGAAGCCCAGGGCTGGCTGAAAGCCTAGAAAGTTCTCTCCCAACAAGAAGCTCTGAGAGCAGCTGCGCTGACTTCTGCTTGTACCTTCCCGGACACCTCCTCTGGTAAGACTTTTCCATTGAGCAACCACCTTGTGCAAACCGGCTCTTCCTTGCCTTCCACAATTACTCGGCAACTCTGCAAAACAGTAACCCAACTGTTTGTTTTTATTTCCAGATCAAGATTGAAGAGCTAGCTGTGTATTTTCTTTCTTTCCCTTGAGGAAGTTACTAGGGACTCAGGGGACTTCTGGTCTTCGGCTCTCGACGGCTGTCTCTACACGCCCACATCTTTTGCTGGCCCCCCGTCTGGGCCAGGTGACACGGGACTTGCCAGGGAGGAAAAAAGATATCCCTCTAGAGGGAAGATGCTCCCCCCCTAAATGGAGCCTCTCACTCAACCTCCCTGCCCAACTGCCCAACCCCAGAGCCACCAACCAACTCATGCTTCCACCGCCTCCTGCCAGGCTGGATTATTACCCCCCTCACGTTTGTTCTGCAGTTTTATAGTTTACAAAGCATTTTAACCTCATTGTATGTGATGTCCAGGACCTCCCTGAGGGGTGGGCAGGGCAGGTGTTCACATTCAAGAGGAGACAATCCCGTAGTTGTGCATATATCTGGGCATGATCTGACCAAGTTTACATAGTTAGAAAGCAGCATTGGCAGCCTTCTGACTCCAAGTCCAGTGCTCCTTGTAAGTCTTCTTCTCCCAGCTACTCCTTTATTATCCATCTTGCATATTTGGCTCAAAGGAGCTTTCTAGATCACCATTTTTCTCAGACTACTCTTACATCCACAAAGCTTCAGAGATTCCTCCCACCTACAGGATAAAATTCCAGTGATCTGGCTAGCGTTTCAAGGCCCTCCAGAGTGTGATTCCAAAGTGTCTCCTCAATATGATTTCCACTGCTTCCAACCATTGGGTCTGATTGAATTTCTGACAATATCCTCTGCACTTTTTAAACCTTTGGACCTTTATCCTGTGGCTTCTCTGCACCACCTCCCCACACTTCAACCCAGATCTGTCCTTGAAGATGCTGCTTCATTAAGGGCTACCTCCTGCTAGAAGTCTCCCCCGGATACCCTCAGCCCACAGTGAACTCTCCCTTGAGACATTCCTCAGCCTGCGTCAGCCACCCTACTCCCGTGGCCTCAGAGCAAACCTGTATCAGGCAGGATTCAAGCTTGCCTTTACCTGCTGTCTCCCCGCCTCAGCCCAGGGCTAGGCTTTGCGCATCAGAAAAAGGTCAGTCACATGCATCTATTGGTGGTTCTCTACTAAATACCAAGTTCAAGAAAAGTTGGGAGTAGGATTTGCCTTCCCATGACCAAACAAGTAAGAAACACAGAAAAAATTTTGGATCAGAAGTAAAAATCCTGGACTTTCCTGGTGGCGCAGTCGTTAAGAATCCACCTGCCAATGCAGGGGACACGGGTTCGCGCCCTGGTCCAGGAAGATCCCACGTGCTGCAGAACAAGTAAGCCCGTGCGCCACAACTACTGAGCCTGCATGCCACAACTACTGAGCCCGCGTGCCACAGCTACTGAAGCCCATGCACCTGGAGCCCGTGCTCTGCAACAAGAGAAGCCACTGCAATGAGAAGCCCGTGCACCACAACAAAGAGTAGCCCCCGCTCGCCACAACTAGAGAAAGCCTGCATGCAGCAACGAAGTCCCAATGCAGCCAATAAATAAATAAATAAATAAATAAAAAGTAAAAATCTTCTATTCCATAACTAAAGTAGTTAATGCACCTCTTCCCTCAGAAAAGGAGGAGGAAGAGTAGGGAGGAGAAGGAAGAGGTGGAGAGGGATGAGGGATGGTTCAAGTTCAGATCAAAGGGACCAGATTTCCACCTCTGGCTCCTCGGGGCCCTATAATGAACACACAGCACTGTGGGTCGCTAATGGTGTCCTTGTACCATTCAGTCTGGAGCCTCAGTCTTCTCAACTGGAAAATGTGGGTGATTGCCCCTGCCTGGCCCATTTCACTGGATAATAGATGTGAATGTGCTTTGTAAGTATAAATGCTAGACCTGTACGAGGGATGGTTAATTTCCAAAGCCCAGGCTCTTCCCTCCATGCGCCACCCCCGACTCTTGCCCAGTATTTTTCCTCTGTTAAAATCCATGAGGCCATTTGGATCTATAGAGGAGTAAGTGCGCCCTTTTGTACCTATGCTGTTGACCGATGGCCTTCTGATGCTGGAAATGTCCCACGTCCCTTGAGCTATTATTAGGGATGGTTACACTGGCAGAGGGAGCCTATAAACAGCCTGCACAGCCATCGTTAACCTTTGGGCTTCCCATTTCAGGAGCCAGTTTCGAAAGAAAACCTTTCCTTTGAAGAGAGTGCATGTCTGCAGTTCTTCCCGACCCACTGAAAGGAAAGGGAATTGCACTTTGCAAGACTGGGGAATTTGTCTTCCGTGAGTTTGCTCAGCCCCAGCCCTTAACCCTGGAACATTGGTTCCAAACTGCTCCTTGAGCCTTGAAGTTCAGCCAAGTTGGGTGGCCTTCGGGGTGCCTCCACTGTTGGCTCGTCTGAGCCTCAATGCCCTGCCCCAGGACAAATGTCCATGACTGCAAAGGGGGCAGAATCTCAGGGAAGAGCAAGGGGGTCAGGGAGAGAGGAGTTTGGGGCTGTGGGACTCTGGGGTTCCTGCTCCCAGGTCCATGCATGCCTCAGAGCTCCCCATGGGGATCTACACCTCCCACATTTTCATTTGAAATACCCCTGCGTTCCAGGTTCCCATGGCCCAGCAGGCTGCAGTGAACCATCTCCACTTATCACTCCATTCCCCTAACACACATTTGTAACCTCGCTTCATTTACCACTCTCACCTCTTCTAAAGCAGCCAAGATATTTTAAAACCCTTGTTTTGATCTCCTTTGCATATCAGTTACACTATTTCTGAGCGTGTTTATTTTTATTTTTTTTTCCGGTGGTGAGCCCATCGCTTTGAGGCATCTGCTCACACGTTTCCACTTCCCCTCACTTTCCTGTGTGCTGCTGTGGCCTCTGGGCATGTGGCTCAGGCTACACTGAATGGTTCTCATGGGTCTGTGGCCTTTGAAGGAGCCAGGGAGGCACGTTCTCCTACCATGGGTGCTCCATTGCTCCTGACATCTGCAGAGGCGAGATGAAATTTCAGTTATGTTTCCTCTGCATCATCTCCCAAAAAAACCAGTTCTGATGATCAGTTGGGGGTTTAGAGGTAGGGGAAGGGCCCTGGACTGGGCATGAGACCAGAGTTTTTGTTCCAACTTTGACACTGACCTTGAAAAAATCCTCTACCCTCTTTGGGTTGGACTTAAAATTTCTAAACTTCCTTCTGGCTCTAACTTTCTAGAATTCTAACCAACACAGGGATGCTACTCTATCACCTAGCAAAATAACTTCTATTTTGAGGATCAGCTTAAGGCCACGCTCTGAGATGGAACGACTGTGATACTCCCATCTCAGGGAGTGATGATTTGGATTTGTGGGATAGACCATCTCTTCCTGATAAGATCTTGTATAATGTATATGATATGACTTGTGAAATGTCTAAGCTAAACCCTTCAAATGAGTCATGATATATGTCTAAGTCCACATGCTTCCCAACATTTTGCATATCATGGCATCCTTAGGAAGTGACAGTGTTTATACAGCATACTGGGCAAATGAACATGGCTGTTCTTGCATGGTGACAACCAACCCCTTTATTCTGGTGACTCCAAGGACTAAGGAGACAATATTTGGGGCCATTGGGGCCCAGATTTGGAAAGCATTGGTTGAAAGGATTAAGGCAACTCCAGAAAAACAATGGTGTTCTGGCCTATGGAAAAACACGAAATTCTAAAGAAGGTAGAACAGGTAAGAAAGTGAATCCTGAAAGCAGACCAGATTCAGATAGAGAATCCACCATTTGCCAACTCTCGGGAAACAATGAAGCTCAGTTTCTTCTGTCCTGGAAAGTGGAAGTATATTATCAATCTCCATAGGGCTAGATAAGGTATTGCACCTCAGCACATTCTAAGCACTCAGAAAATGTTAGTTTTTATTGTTATGGCTAGTGTGAGACAGGAAATTAAATGTCATCTGGTTCAATCCTCCCATTTGAGAGGAAAGGAAACTGACTTGATCAAAG